>NW_016161671.1:0-5715 GCF_001687245.7 Rhagoletis zephyria
GAAGTATAAGTTCGGACGAAACCGATCCGTTTCTCTCTAAAAGAGCTTCGCTCCAACTATCAATACTATGGCCTCAGCATAGGCAATCACCCAACAGCCGAGTTTCTCCAAAGTCTCCAAGCAGATCGGTAATGACAGCAAACCAAAACGGCGGTGAGCGAAGTCCCTTTTGTGGGCTACCCCTACTCACTTTCTTCTGGAAGGAAGCGCTGTCTGACTCTACTCCAACTGCTATGTTTTATGTCGATTTCCACATTTAGTTTATTGAGATAAAATATCATTGCCTCTAACAGAGCAACAAAGACCCTCGATATAAAGAAAAGCACTAAACGCATATTTTTTTACCAAAAGGACTCTACAACGGTCCTTGCTAATTTGCAGATAACCGATCTCTCCATCCTTCTTAAAGCTTAAACAGATGGCAGCGTTTATCCGGATCAACTCGGACTTAATCCGGATCAACTGTAGTTAATTCCCGATTTGGTCCGGATCAACGCTGCCGTCTGTTTAAGCTTTTATGTGCAAAGTGACCAGCCTCCCAAGCGTATTTAGTAGATACGAAAAGAGAGTGATGTATTCGCAGACTTCTGCAGTAGGATGTGTATGATACCGTGGAAAGCTTGGTTTTTAAAAGCTTAAACAGACGGCAGCGTTTATCCGGATTAACTCGGACTTAATCCGGATTAACTGCAGTTAATTCCCCAGTTGATCCGGATCAACGCTGCCGTCTGTTTATGCTTTAAGAGTCGATAGCCCATTGCAGGATATGTTCATCTATTAAAGATAGTCTATGTAAGAACTGGATGTTTTTTTTTCAGTGTACACGCCAAATATAAATCATTGACTGCTCGCCAGCTTGACTGCTTGGCTGCCCAATTCTTCTGACTCAGCAGCTAAAATCACTATTATTATGCGGCTGACGTTAGCTTTGCGGTTGAGTGCTGTTATGTCTATGCAGAAAAATGCAACAGGAGCAGCAGCTGCATAAACAACAAAAACAAAATTGAATGCGTGTAAGCAAACAATAATTTGATTGAAAAGTCCAAGGAGAATGCAAAGCGGCTAAAAGATCGCGGAAGTTTCTGCTTGGTTTAGCGCGACAGCACGCACATCAATGCACATACATACATACATATGTATGTATGTTTATAGGTTCGCTTGCATCAATGTTGCTTTGTTTATACATACATATTTAGTACATATTTATGTATCTCTGCATCACCACCTGCCATCCAAAATATATCTAAACAGCAACAACATTGCTTCGCAAAGAGACCGCACCGCGTAAACATCAAATGGAGGCGTAACAATGCGAAAAAAGCGCAACTCCGCGGGCTTTCAACTGAAAAAGTGTGTAGAAAGAAAAAATGTCTGCAACAAAAAAAATAAAAATAATAATAAAAAACCCCACAAAAGCAGCTGCTAATGGCATGCTCGTGAGTATGTTTGTTTGTATGTGCAATATTTTGTAGTTGTGGTTGGAACTTTGCTTTTGAATTTTTCCATTGTTATTGCAGTTGTGCAGCGTTTTTCGAGACTCTAGAATGCAGCAGCTTAGTAACTCAAATACACCCATGCAATATGTTATGCAATGATAAGGAAGACGGTGGCATTTTTATTGTTGTTTTAAATTTTTTTTTTTTTTTTGAATTTTTAAAAATGTTTTTCTTACCGCTGTGATTGTTGTCGGGTATTGCATTCTTAGTTGTTGACGTTTTTGGCCCCACTACATCAGCAACATATGGATTTTATGCGGAGCGAAAACACACACGCAGGCGTACACACTTACATATGTACATACATACATACATACATACATAGCTACCTGTAAATAAAACACACTTTTTTCGTCAGGTTGCTATAGAAAACTTGTGCTTCTCTTATCGATAGAAAGAAATGTACAATAAAAACAACGCCGAAGACTTTAAAATCTTAGCCAGCCCACTTGTGCACCATCGCGGGTAAAGCCGCAGCAGCACTGTTTATGTTTGCTACCAACAGCTTTTTGCTTGTTTATGACCACTAATTGCAGTTGCGGCTTAAATTTATGCAAACTAAGACATCAACGCAACGCCACTTAGCCTGAGCGGCAAGCAATCAAACCCCTGGGTACATACCGCATCCATGCGGTGGGGATGGTGGATAGCTCATTTTTGCCTCAATATTTGCACTTATCGCGCGATATTAGCAATTCGCGCTGAAAGAGAGTGTGTGGCAACAACATAACAAAGTGCAAGTTGTATGCTGCCATCTACAAGTAGATTGTGGTCTCTGTTGATGGCTGTAAACGCCCACCATAAGCTCAGCTGCTTTGGCGTTGCTGAGTGGTGAGTGGTGAGCCTAAAGCGACCAGAACATTTGTTCATAGAAAAGAATTTAAATGAAAAAAGAAACCAGGGAAAGAGTTTCCGCAAATGTTGGCAACGATTTTCCAATAATTAGCGCTGCATATAACTACATACATACATATGTATGCACTTATATATGTATATATGCACTGTACTTTTAGGCTTTGTCAGGTAAAGGTTTCATGGGAAAATTCAAGTCATTAATGGCCTAGGGAGTATTTAGTGACTTGAGAAAAAATAATTTATTAAAGGGATTATAGAACAACGTGTCTTGGAGCACAGATATGCCGATGAAAAGTGTTATTAATTAAAACCTAACGGAAAATATTAAAATATCAGCTCTACTCGTTTATTGGCTTAATTAATATTAATGATTTTAATAAAAAGCGATGTATTTTTTAATCTTTGTTCTCACAATGCTTGATGTAAAATATTTTTACTATGTAAATTTGTACCCAGTCGGAAAAGTAGTATGGCATTACATGCGTGATAAATAATTTAATGTATTTCTTATGAGTTTTCGATTATATTACTGATAATTATGTAAATTGAGTGCTCCATTTTTCTTAGGATGTCGCCCTGGGGAAACAAATGCATTCTCGAATGTGAAAAGGGTTCTTTTACTGATTATTTTTTCGATTACTATACATTACATTTTCCCGCTGGCTATGTATGTACTGTGTATATGTATATTAGGCATGTGACTGTTTTATAAAATTAATTATACCTGCGTATATATGAGGAGAGGATGAGGAATGATAATAAACCGAAAAAATTTTGTTTTTGTAAAAAAAATTGTCATAAAAATTTTCCACAGGCAACTTCGAGAACAAAAATTTTTACTGGAAAATTCCATGTCAATCGAATTATGACTGCAATCAAAAATTGTTTTCTAAAGCTTTTTTCCGTTGACTTAGATCCATGTATATATGTATGTATATATATGCCTCTTCACATGCCACATAAAAAAATCATCTATGTACAATGAGGGTGGGTCAATTGTTCTTTACTAAATCGTATGGTATCGTCTGATTCTGCACATTAATTCTAAGCGAAAGTATAGAAGAAACCATGGGTCAGAAATGGGTTTCGAGCCTGCGCATTTTTAAATGAAAAAGTTACCTTTTCACAGTATTGTTATTGTTTTTGGAATTTTTTGTTGCAAAAAGTGCTCAATTTCTCCATATAAAAAAAAATCGCCTTTTGAATGGAAGAAAATGCCCCATACGGTCTGAGATAAATTGGCAAAATCAACGGTAAGTCCTAGCTAATTGCACTTTATTCTAATAAAGATGAATGGACTACAAAACTGTATACTCAAAATCTTTCTAAGACATCAAACTAAAATGCTTAAAATTTTTACCAAAATTTATCGAATTTATTTTTAAAAATTGCTGAAAATTTGAAGCTTGAATTTGTAGAATTTTTTGTTAAAGAGTAAACTTAATCTTTACAAAAAAATAACTAAAATTAAATAACAAAAAAATTAATTGTTAAAACTGTTCAGTATGTGGTGCGTTTATAATTCAAAATGTCATTAATCAGTTCAAAAATAATAAAAAGATAAAAAGAAGCTATAATTTTTTGCCAATGGAAACTTTTACTTCATACATAGTTACTGTGCACAACTTTAAATATTTTTTAATATTTCTATAAAGATTATATAATTTTTATAAATTTTATTGAAAACGAAAGCATTTAATCCATATTTTACAACACAAAAACATCTTTCTTGAAAATTAAGTGTGGCTCAAATTCATCTTTGAGTGCACAAAGGTAAAATATAGTTTTTTTCAGTCACACTCACTCAAATGCTAGTTACATAAAACTAAGAAATCGTTTGGTATTTTTTTTATGAATTTCATACATTAATTATCGTTCTAGGTTTATATTTAAGTAGCTTTTGCTGTTGCGCCACATAGTTAGAATTCAGCATTGATCACATTATTTAGTAAAATGTCCAACCATTTAATATAGAATGGCCCTTTATAGTTTTGAGGGTGTATTTGGCCTCTAACTTTGTGTTCGGACGTTACTTAAAACGGAAGCGATATTGAAATGGTCATCAAAGTCAACAGATTTCTGCAAATTTTCATTTATATACAACGCAATCTTCAATAATACTTTGAAGGGAAATTAAAAAATTTAATACATTTTTTTCGTTTTTTGGTTGTCTATTTCTCAGATTTGCCCATATTCGAATATCCGGATTATCCGAATACTCAAAAAAATCTAGATAGAACTCCCAGCCCTAGTATGTACGATTCATAAATTAATCATTGTGTTTTATAACTATTATGGTAAAACTAGGTAGGCCGTAGTATTTAAACTGTCCCCCTATGTATTACCTCAATAAGTTTTTCTATCCAATAATGGGCAATTCAAAAACTATAACTCCTTACTAGAGAATCGTGCCAGATGGCCAAGAAAAAGTCCTACTGCGTTAGTCATCCCCAATGTGTATTCACTGAACTTTTTCAGATTCGTTACAGTCCTTCAAAGGTCGAAAGACAAATGGCCTGCTGCCAAAACCGCAAAAAGTGATCGCATTGAAAGATACTCGGGCCAATACGGAATACCAAATGTACTGAGTCACGTGACCATTACAAATGAAAGCAACTGGTTTATGGAAATGTGTGGCATGGCATATATATGTACATCCATATGTATGTATGTAAGTTTATGCAGCGTGAAGAACACAAATATCATGAGCGTATGTATGCCTCAAGGCAATGACTAGGTTGGGCACCTTAACCAAGTAATGACACACACTCGCCAAGAACGCGACAGCAGAGGATTGAAAGTTAATTGTTAAAGTTGCAATAATTATTTAATTAAATTCAAATTTAACTCAAAGAAAATGTTAAACAAAAGGGTGAATGTTGATTGAATTAATATTTTTTCTTTGATTAATTTACAGATCGCCAGTTAATTGAGGGCTGAAGAAAAAAATAACGGCTTTACGATAGCCAACTATCAATCAACCGCCCACACTAATTAATTTGACATATAAGTCTGAACAGAATTGAAGTCCAAGTAATCGAGACCAACAGCTGCCACGGAAACGGCACAACACATCAGACTTTACTCTCAAAAATAGTAGGAGGCAAAAAATAAACGTACAGCACACATACCCACACAAAATGCAGTGCGGCCTAGAGCAAATGAACGACTGTGAACGCTCGCCGAACCGGACCAATCTCCGCGTCAACTTCAACGAGAAGGGTGCTGAGGTGAAGGAGCGACGCGAAAAGTTCCTCACCGCCAAATATGGTTCACATCAGATGAGCCTGATACGTAAACGCTTGGCGGTTGAGATGTGGCTGTATGATGAACTGCAGAAACTCTTTGATCCACCGGTAAGTTG
>NW_016161671.1:5740-37890 GCF_001687245.7 Rhagoletis zephyria
TTTATTTCATTTAATTTTTAGGATCTTATTATATTTCTTTATTTAATCTTATTTTTGTCTTTTTCAATTTTTGTTTTTTTAGAATTAGTTCTAAAAATTATAATTTTTTTATTTAATTTAATTTTTAAGTGTTATTTTCTTTTTTTATTTAATTCTTTTCTTTTTCTAATTTAATTTATCTTTTATCTTTCGAAAAACTGTGACGAGTTGAAAGACATTTGCCAGAATTGCCCTGTAAAGCTACTTATTAATGTATAAAAATCATATTGCTACTTAAAATGCATATTAAAATTCATTTGTAATGATTACGGCTCGGAATCTCATGCACTAAAAATTCAAAAATATGCGCCATAAATAAGTAAAATATGCAATTAAAAATATATTTTTTCACTTATTTAATTTGGTTTTAGTTTATTGGATTCACTTAGTTCACTCATTTATGGTTAATTTTTTGTAGTTCTGTAACCACTTTCAATATTTTTAAAAATATTATTGTATTGCCATAAATTTGTTCGTTACAAAATTTACGATATTATGACAATACGACTCATTACAACACCCTGCAAGTCCCTTAATTTTTAAATATTTTTTTCTCTTTTAGCGGCTCCTTTCGGTCTGCAAACGCCCACAGTCGGACATATCGGTAAGCTATTTATTGTAAACAAATATTTGAAGCTTTAATATTGTATTGACGTTTGTTTTATTCTTTTCCAGAAATTCATAAGTGATTTACTTGATCGTGCAAAGACGCTGTAAATTAGCTGCGCTGGCGCGTTTGTTACTTTAGTTTTTTATGTGTAATTCCACGCAAAAAACGAATATATAAATTATAAATTTAGTTAAAACAAAAAAAAAACTAAAACATAATTCAGTTGATATTAGCGTTTAGCTCTCTACAAGTATATAATATTTTTTAAATTTATTGATCTTATTTGATTTTATTTTCTTTATCAGAAAATCAATTTAGTTAATTTACTTTAATTGTATTTAACCTTATTTATTACTAAGCACAAACGATAATTTAAATAAAAAAACTTTTGTATCAAGTCGCAGAATATAAATAACACATTAGATTTTAATCGGTTACATAGTAAACACGAAACAAAGTAAAAATAAAAAAACAAAAGTGTAGTATAACCAAAAAATATTCATACAAGCTAAGTCTAATACTAGATTACAGAAATTATAGTCGCATTAAAATTAAGGCAAAGTAAAAGCATGACAACACAGAACAAGAAGAAATCTCAAACCAAAAGAAATTCGCGAAAAATAAAATAAAAATAAAGAATCAAATAAATAACTTTAATTTGTATGTGAGGCAAAGCTGACGTTGATTATTGTATATCACTGTATTTATACAGTATGGTGGTAGAAATAGGCTTCTGAAGTAAAACAAAAAAAAAAAAATCTTAATTGTATTCATCAAAAAAGTCATCTCACAAACTTCATACATATTTACATTTAATGCTTAAAATACACTTGTATGTACGCAATTTATTTGCAAGATTAAAATAACAGACTAGATTACAAGCACTCAGCTTTGAGAAATAACAAAGTAACTTACATTTTTGGTTTCTTTTTTAAGCGTGAAAATTTTTAAGTCAAACCCTAACACTTTAATGACAAAGAAAGAGGCATTAAAGCCCAGTAAAAAATAGCGTTATTTTCCCGATGAGCATACTAGCAATTTTCCAAAAGTGTGCTTTTAATCAAAAAAAAAAAATAAATCATAATCTTTGGAGACAAATTGTCCAGCTTTGATGAAATCATTTCGTAGAATTATCAGACAATTACTTTGGAAAACGCTTTTTTATGTTATTGCTAAGCAAGTTTGTGTAATCTATTATATGTAGTATATTGATTTGAATTACTGAATAATTAGTCATTGTAAATCATTTGAATGTCTGTATGGGTGAACGCGATTTTGTAAATTAGAGTTGATCACCGAATTAAAAGAGAAAGCTCAGGTTCACTGCCAAATGAAGTATTTATGTATGTGTGTATAACACGATGCATGTACGTATGTATAAAGGGTATACAAGTACATATAAAAATGATTATGTACGCGTGTGAAGTAAATAACTTTTATATAAATTGATGCTGTTTTTTTTTTTTAAATACAAACATAGGTTCGAAGTCTGAAATAATTTATGGTGCTACCAAGCATCTAAAGCGCTATTCAGAGTTTTGTGAAATTAATTTATTTTTTTGTTCTAAGTTTCCTTTCGACATTTTACCAAATTTTTATAGACTCGAATTAGATGCTTTATTTATGCATTAAAATTTAAGATGCTAATGCTAACGTTCTTTTCGATGGAGCTGATGCGAACTTTTTTCCGCAAGAACTGACATTTGATGGCGGGCGGAACGATGCATTTCCGGAGTGTTGCCATATGTGAGTTTTCCGGAGAGGATGTTTAAAATTAAAACAGAGGTTTGAAATTAGATTGCGCCGTGCTGGTGGCGATGACGTTGCTCAAGTAAAAAAAAACAAAGCCGATTTCGATTAAAATGTAACATTTTTACTATTTTACTCAAAAACTGTACAATGTTTGCGTACATATCATTTTATTTGCTTGAAACTAATAATAAATTTTCAGTTTATTTTTTATAAAAGTAAATATACATATAGGTATAAAAATAAAAAAAACAACTTCAAGTTGATATCGGTTGGTGATACGGGAAAAAACAGAAATATTATCATTTCGAAATTTGCTATTAATATTGAGAATGGAACTAAAATCCAAAGACAAAAATTTGCAACACCACCGTTACAACGCAAAATAAATAATTACATTACATATTTATGAAATCAATTTTTACTAAAGATGTTGGAACTTTACTAATTAAGAGATCTTATTAAAAATTTTTGATTCGTGGGAAAACGCAATCAATCAAACTTCGTCACACAAAATGAAATTTTGAATTATATACATACATATTGTACGTTTAAAAGATTTAGTTTAAAGCAGTCATGAAATAAAATAAAACTACAAATTATTGATTAGATTAAAATGGTACCATTTTATGGAACCCTATACCAAAGTACCATCGATGAAAAAATATACGCCTTCTTGTACCAAAGTACCAAGTCTGGCAACCGTGTTTCTGAGGTGGCGTTTAATTTTACTTGAGTAGCGGTGCCACTGACGGCGCCACCTTTGTTCTCTACATCGTGGGTTTGAATAGTGTGCTATAAAGGGTGTTTTAAAAAGCATTGCTTCGTAGTTTGAAAGATAAAATGTTTGCTTAATAAATGAAGAAAAAAAATGTCTCATCAACGATTTTCTTTAATGTATGCAGTTTGCTAAAATTTTTATAAAAATATTTTCGAGTTTTCTAACTTTCCATTTTTGGGCTCACATAATTTTTGGAAAATCTAACATGTTTAGTAATCTTCGGATAGAGTTCTGAAAAATGTTTTACAATTTTTAATTAATAGCACCTGTACTCAAGATTGAATAAATTAACATGCAAGCCTTTTATCAATTTATATATGCGTAGGGAAAAAATCGGCACTTGACCGAAGCTGGCTTGTCAGGATATACGTTAAGTATGAATGTGAAAATGAGGATATAATCCAAACCAATCGTATAACCGCATACATATAAAATTTGATCCACAAAAAAATGTTCCAGTAACCTTTTTACATAAAAAAGAGAGATTTTTTTTAGCGGTTAGGACTCTATATTGAAATACAAAACTATATTGATTTATATAAGCTTCACTTCACACACACATAAACTCATATAGCAATACATATATACACACATATTTGTATGAATTCTAAAAACACATAAAACCCAATAGGGGTATTCTCGAAGTCTTGCAATGCCCTTGCACGGTGCACGGATTGCACGTTAAAAACCGGTTTCCTATGGGACAGCTTTGCAAGGCCTTTGCAAGACTCCGAGCATACCTATCTAATAAGTTAAATAGTAATGTCATAATGAAAATTATAATTTCAAAAAAATAAAATTAAAAAAAATGTTTACATTGTACAGCTACATACTGTGTATTGTAAAGCGTAAGTGTAAAATTATAAAGCTATAAAAAATCTAGTGAAACAACTAGTAAGTTATCTCAATGACACTTTTATCATGATAAGATATGCGATGTCAGTTTATGTATATAGTATATATAATGCGACAATGTGTACTAAAAAGCTACGATCGAATAATTTTTGTCATTTGCTTATAAATTATTTATATGCTAAACAAAAAATGATTAAAACCTCTATTACACATAGCAACGAAATCGCATTGCCGTTTTTTTTTTTCTTCAAAACGATTGGGGAATTCTCTTAAAGACGTAAGACTGGAAAACTCCGAACTCAAATATTTATTTCGTGGAAAATTTTCGCCAACGGTTGTAAGACTTTTAAGGTTTTCGCGGTTTTATGCCGTTTAAGGGAATACCCCTAATTAAATATTTTGCTCAAATTAAGGCTTTCGTCTACTCAAAAAACTTTGCCACATCAAATCAAATACATATATGTATATTACAAGCTGCACTAAGCAAACTATTTCTAATAAGCAACTTTGGTTTTAAAACTAAATATAAAAGTATATAAATCTCAAACACACATATTTAGCTATTGAAAGCTTGTCAGCCACCACTATTCAAAGTAACTTTAATGTAATCCAAGCCAAATGAATTAATTAAAATATGAACGAAAAACAAAAAACTTCAAGATCAAAGTACATATCGTTGCCTAAACGTGAAAAGATGCAAAGCTCATTTTTTTTTTTTTAAATTTCTCGAGACAGACAAAAAATCGCTGTAGTTTCGGCCTTTTCCGTCGCTCTACATCAAAGACTAAATTTTGGAAAAAACGTGGACTGGGCACCTTTTCACCTTTAGGTAGCGATATGTAATCTCTCGTAATTTTACTAAGTACTTATAAGTCGAAAATACGAAGATACTCATCTAGCAGTTACTTTTAAAAAAAAATGAAAGTGTTTTGTTTTCCCTTCCGAACCCTTAAACTTTCTATTGGAGTGATTTCTTGCCCCAAAAAGCAATTAAAGTATTCAAAAAACACTACAACATACACACTTAAAAAAGCACGCATTAGTTCGTAAAAAAACAAAAAATACGCAAAAAGATTTAAAAAAAAAAATCACTTATTCTCAACCACTTACAATTACATATATGCATAAACAGTATGATAGGTTTGTATGGAAATAAGCATAAACTATTCAATAAAAATATAAGCATAAATGCAACCGTAAATTTAATCATAGATGCAAATAAAGTGTAAAACGAATACTTAGTAAGGTATGTTATAAGGATGAAACTTTGTAATTGATAGTAAATTTTGAGAAATTAAACATTAATTGCTTTGAAAAATGTCTGGTCTAACTTTTATTTAAAAGGTAGAAAAAACAATGATAAGTATGTAGTATTCACAACAGCCCTATTCCCGCTCCTCAGTCACAAAATTCACCGCTGTGCCTATCGTTGATGCAGAAAATCTGAAACCAGCTCTCAAAACGCAATATTTTTAAGTGGTGCGCTGGTTTCTTAAATGTTTCCATAGGAATTCACTACAGTCATCAAGGCCTTTTCTACCGCACAGGCACTCAAGTGCCTCAGGTAGTGTTTTCTCAAAAACGAAAATAAAAACCAAACTGTCGAGAACGTTTTCAACGGGAATTATATGAGAACCAAACTCTGTGGAACGATGCCAAACGGAACAAAATTTTTACAAAACTTTGAAGGAACTTTCTCTCAAAGAACAATTTGGGGACTAAAGTCTTAAAAACTTCCTAACAGAACGAAACGGGGGAAAATCTTCTCTGAACTCATAGCGTTGCATTAGTTTGAAATGTTTGAATATTAAAATTAATCAAAAAAAAAAGAACTTAGAGACAATAATGCAAATAAAGAAAACGAAAGACTTAAGACACGAACTTTGCTTCCAAAGAAAATTAAAAATTGTTCTATAAATGGACAGTTCACCCTAATGATAAACCATCTGGAAAGTGCAATGATCCAGCTTTCCTCTGGCTTAGAGTTAACAATCTCAGTTCTCACAGAAACGGGTTTTCCTCCCAATACGTAGACGCTGCTCTCATTCCCAACATTAAGTTCTCAACGCATTTGTTCTCGTTCTGATTTCTAGCAGATCTATTCCCAGACTTTTGTTCTTATTTTATTCTCCGTTAAATCGTTACCGATACTTTCGTTGTCATATCTTTCTCATTGGAAACGTTACCGAAAGTTTCCTTATCATTATGTTCTTCTTGAGAACGTTCACGAGAGTTTTGTTCTTATTTTGCTCTTTTCGAACGCTGCTATAGCGTACAAAAAGTCAATTGTGAAACAGAGATCAATTGTGTTAGCAAGTTTTTTAACGCGTTGTAATTGCTTTGACGAGTATTATAAAGTGTTTGTTGTACAATAAAGTTAATTGTACTGTAATTTGGCATGAACCAATTAGAACAGATGTGACCGGTTGAGAAGCAGCCTTTTGCAACAGCATTTGAGAAAAAAGTGTGTGAAGTTCGTAATTTTGAAGTTTGCTATTTCTGTTTAATTTTTTACATCCCTTTTCTTTATGTGTATTTTGGTGCTGGTTCATTTTAGTAATTTTTAAGCGATTTTTAATAAATTTTTTGTTCAAATGTAA
The DNA here is from genome assembly GCF_001687245.7 of Rhagoletis zephyria. Classification (NCBI taxonomy): domain Eukaryota; kingdom Metazoa; phylum Arthropoda; class Insecta; order Diptera; family Tephritidae; genus Rhagoletis; species Rhagoletis zephyria. The sequence goes on from NW_016161671.1 coordinate 12,375, forward strand.
TTAAAATGAGGTGCGTAGTAATTGGTTGTAAAAACACGTACAAAAATAATGAATTGGTTTTTTCTTTATGCTTGGTCTTCATATTCTTTGTTTACTATTGGTTCATTTCAAAGAACATAACATGACGCTGAAATTACAAACGTCAGCCAGAAAATTACTTTTTTCTTTTACTTTATCTTGTCAGATATTGTGTAGTTGGGTCATGGTAATTTGGTAATATTCAGCGAAAAGATTTTGTCAAATCCGTCAGGTATTCAAGACAGCGTGACGAGGGGCACTGTGCTCGGGCAACACGCTTTGAGCTCTCGTTCGTCTGTGTAAATTGAAGTAGCGGTTCACAGCTGACAACCAAAATTGCATACAAAAAAGTCGCCGTGTGTAAATAGGTTATAGCAAGAATTATCAAAATATCAGAGAGTAAGGAAAAGTTCGCTCAAATTCTCTCTCATGCTGAGAAACTTGCAAATTTCTGCACGAACGCAAATTTCCAGGAATTCGCAAGTTTCTCTGCCAGCTGGTGTTTACGGTTGCATTTCAAAAATAATATATTTTTATAGAAATTTTAAAATTCTTTCAGATGGAAAAAGGACATACATACATGTATATTTCTTGTTGTTCTGACTTTCTTTAACATACATTTCAATTTCTTTATCGTACTAGATGTCGGGTTTCTTAAATCGACTCTTGGTTGCAATTGCATTCCGATTGCGATTACAATTTTTTTCAGCCGAGTTAAGTTCAAATCATTGCAATTAAATAAATTAATTATATCAAAACTATTTACTTCCTTTTTTCGTAAAAAATTTTTAGAGAAACGAGCAACACCAAAAGGGAATGTGAAAAATCGCGTCGACAAAAGTTTCCGTGTATAAACACAGTCTAACAATACATTTAGAGCTCTTTACGTTCAGAGCTTCAAAATATTTGCAGCTGCGTCCAGCGTGGGCGTTTTTCTTAGATTCAAGAAAAACTTATAAATTTTTTCCTGACTGTTTATATGTTAAATTTTTCTTCGTTTTGCAATCTTTCTACAACGCCTGTCAAACGAAAGCAAAACCCAAAAATGGTTGTTTAAATCTACACTGCAGTCTCTTATGATCGCGTGAACTAAAGGAACATAAAGAACTTTTCTATCCGACTGCTTGACACCTGGAACATAACGAAATTTTTTAATGTGCCTTATTTGAGCGCATAGTGGGAAAAATCTTTTTGTGTCAAAAATTTGTTGGCAAACGTACTTACGATTGTCATTGTGCAATGATTTGGTTTCCATTTCTTAAAGTTGCGATTGTTATGTAATAAGCTTCGTTTTTTTTTTAGATAGAAGAAGCTGAAATTAGTCAAGAACGCAGAACGTATACTTAAACGCAGTCTTTATACGCAGAATTTTGTCGATTATTGGAGCCCTCAGTGTTGCTTACTGCAGTGCTGCCACTCAGCAATGCCTTTTCATAAACTTACCTTTTCAACTACAATTTTTCGTGCTATAATTGATCGTAGCTTAATATAAACTACGTAGTTTTCAACAAAAAACCTTTTTCAATAGTAAATTTCAATTATTTTGAACGTGTTTTGAATAGGAACTTATAACTTATTTACCACCTGCGAAACTGACGAAGTGGCAACCATCTATAGAAGGAAGAAATCAGCTGACACGGAAAAATCTAAATTCCGCAGATTTCTGCGCTACGGGCTACAACTACAGAAAAATTTTGTGGTGTTGAGTTTTCATTTACATGGCGTTCTGGTAAGACAGATCGTGTCAGCTGACTCGGGCTTACGTACCGGTAGGTTTACGTTCTTGAATAATTGCAGCTTTACAGTTTTGATGTTTTCAAACTAAAAAAGAAGCACCAAACTCAAACATTTGCCCCTTTTGAATACAGAAAAACACTAAATTTAGAGCGAAAAGCACGAAGTTGGCAACAGTGCGGCCCTGTTCTTGGCTTCTTTGGTTTTTCTCTACTGCGCCCGCCAATTGTGACAAGAAGAAGAAATATATAAATTCTGTAATTTGTCCGCCGGTATTTACTACAATTTGCTGTGCAACCGTTTTAAGTGAAAAGTCGAAACAAATTGCAATTTTGGAATATTTGCTTGAAAATGTCACAAAGTCCGTTCGCTACCTCAAAACGCGGCCTGATCCAAATCAAAACTCAAACGCCAAAGGCAATGCGGTCTCAACAAAATACAAGTCGCAACGACCTCTCCATTACCTTGTTGCCGAACGATTTATCCCGCATTCTGGACCAATCGCAGCGACAATTGTCCCACAATAATTCTAGTGCATTTTTTGATCATTTCAATCTGACTGTTGGCGACGGTATGACTGCCAGTGAGCGCTCGGTATTAGACGATGGTCAGCAGACGTATTCGCTCAAAGGAAAAACGGATTTGCTATTTCCACAGTTCTTGGAAGTATTACAAAGTCGCACAAATGACTCAGAGGTTTTTGATACCATACAGGATCTGATACAGACATGTGCTGGTGTCGCCGATGAGCTACAAAGAGACCAACGTCAAGTGGCCAACACTGACAAACGCCAAGAAGACAATGCAGTGTGGCTGCATCAGGAAATGAAAACTTGGAAATTGCTATATGCGCTATACAAGGATCGTATAATGGTACAGGCAGAGGGCGGTGGCATGGATTGTGAGATGCCTCCTTTGGGTGGTTCGGAGAAGGAAGTTGTTGCCCAATTGTATGCATGTAAGTATTTTTTCAATGTTTAAATATTAGTTAAACTTCATCTTCATCGTCTCCCTANAAAACTTGGAAATTGCTATATGCGCTATACAAGGATCGTATAATGGTACAGGCAGAGGGCGGTGGCATGGATTGTGAGATGCCTCCTTTGGGTGGTTCGGAGAAGGAAGTTGTTGCCCAATTGTATGCATGTAAGTATTTTTTCAATGTTTAAATATTAGTTAAACTTCATCGTCTCCCTCAGGCAATTCGACGTTGCGTGAATATCAGCTCATGGTTGATTGGCTTGAAGCATGTTACGAGCAAAACGATTCTCAGTCGCAAGTCGGACATATCGCAAATCGGGCAGTTGGTTGGGAAAACACGCTATTCCAACTGCAAAACCGTCGCGATGTTGCCTTCGGAACTGGCGTGGAAATCGTTAAATCGCTTGATCCAGATGCACCAGTTCGCGAACGTCGTCCGCTTCATTCGTTAGATGAGGAAGATAATCTACGTTTATCACGCTGTATTTTCACAGAAATCCGTCAAGGTCACATTGACGAAGCTATGGCGCTTTGCAAACACAGCGGACAAACTTGGCGCGCTGCTATTCTTGAGGGCTGGCGGCTACATGAGGACCCAAACTATTACTCAAATCCAAATGCTAGAGAAAAAATGCCAATTGAAGGTAACCCACGGCGTGATATATGGAAAAAATGCGCCTGGTTGATGGCTGATTCTAAAAAGTTTGACGAATATACACGAGCCATAGCTGGAGCTTTCTGTGGCCATCTAGACTCATTAAAAGCACTCTTAAAAGGGTCATGGGAGGATCTTCTGTGGGCGTATCTGAAAGTGCAGATTGATATACGCGTCGAGTGTGAAATACGTGCGTGCTGCATCAAGGCATACCAACAGCTGCCAGACGGTTATTGGAATGCAAAAATGTCACTTGAACAGATTTTCGAAGAACTCTCAGTTAGCAATGATGCGTCCGTTCGCGACTATGCATGCAGTAAAGTTGGCACCATACAAAAGTACTTGATATTGGACAACGTTGGTGAGCTATTGCAACATATGCGACGGTGGGTGGAAGGTGCCAATAACGTGATCGATAACATTGAACCCCTTTCTTCTCATCTTCTACGCTTCCTTACGCATATTGTACTCTTCATGCGCCAAATAGGTCGTGTTGATAAGGAGGAGACGGCAGATCGCATAGTCGCAGCCTACGTAGAAGCATTGATCGAAATGGGCGATGCGCAATTAATTGCTTTCTACACAGCTGCATTGCCTGGAAAAATGCAAATTCTGTTATACTCCAAATTCCTCGAACGAGTTACAGAGACAACGACCCGCTCCGCAGCACTCACTGAAGCCATTAATGCTGGTTTGGACGTAGAAAATATCACACGCCACACCGTGGAGACCATTCGACAGCGCATGCCTGGAGACGCTGACGAAGCTGTTACATCGCGCAAACAACTGCAAGTCGGCGAGATTTCAAATTTCGATCAGCGTAAAATAAGTGCATTGGAATGGCTAACTTTTTTGCCTACGCAACGTGGAGATTTGCTGTGGCAAGCCAACGCAATGATACGTACCTTCCTTGGCGAGAACAAATCAGAGTGTGTGCGTGCCGTTTACGATATGGTGCCAGCTGACTCACTCTCACAAATAATTAACATCTTTGGTTCAAAGGACAACTTTCCTTGCCGCGAAGAGTGTAGCATTAAGGAGTATCTCAGTTACAAAGTATACTTGGCAGCCATAGACAGTTTTAACGATTGGTCTCGTCTACTCCATAACCGTCCAAAAGAACCGCAACTGGTAACAGCAGGTGCCAACTTTACAGAACGCATTGCCTCAGAACACAAAGAACAAGTCTATCGGGCTGAACTGAAGCGTTGGGAAGCTAATTTGGAAGAACAAACTAAATGTAAACTCCTAAATATTACATTTCACAGCAATTGAACACCTTTTATTTTATTTTTTAGTAACACGAGATGCGCTTTTTAATATTTTACTGTTTCCTGAAAAGGGATGGCTAATCGATCCGGACACACCAAAAGATCCTGTAAACATAACTGCCTTGGATTGGGAAAATCGTCAAATACAATTAGAGAAATTGCGAAGTATTTGTTTGCCCGAAGTGGTGCTGCTATTGCATAAAGTTCTACACGTGGCAGGCGATTACCAAGGCTGTGTAAAACTCTCCGACGAGATTGCTTCTGAAACTCGGGAACTTTACAAAGTGTACACAAAACATAAGCTGGCGGAATTACTTTCGAAATTGGCTGAATCATCGCTGGAGCTGCTAAACAAAAAATTAGATCCTTGGGGATACACGACCACACTTTAATTTTGTAAAAATCAAATAGTAAATGAACATGAATTGAATTCGTAATAAAAAGAAATATTTGTAATACCCTGAAGTGTTGAAATAGTTGTTGGTACTCACACCAATTTGGTTACTGTTAAAAATTATTGAGGTTGTTCACACTCGCCTGGTTGTTATGTTCAAACAGGTTCTGCAATTCACTTCCAAGTGAATTTCAGTAAACTTCGCATTGAATTCAAATTGGCAGGGGTTGAAATTCACTCGGAAGTGAATTGCGGAACCTGCCTGGTTATCTTATTGTTCTCTATTGTAAACTTATAAAATATAAGCAGATAACCCACATTGGTTTAAGTAAAGATTAAGCTGGAAATTAATAAATGATGGAGCTTTGACCCGGCTAAAATTTAAACCTTCCAGTAAAAGCTTATACTGTTCAGTGCAGGAAGTCTTTCGGAAGCATTTTTTCATATAACCAAAGAACGTAAATTGTATCGTATGTTTTAACCCTTTTGTGAGCAGATTTAATATGGGAGGCATCTTGACCTTAAGCGTATGCAACCCTGTGCACTTTTGTTTGCAAATAAATAAAAACAATCACCTACAACAACAATGACGGCGTGCAGGCAGTCAGCCTGCTACCAAGCAACGCTCTAGGAATAGCAACAACAAAAACAACGGGCACAAAATTAAAATGTGAATAACAAAAAGTTATCCTTTTTTGTGCGATTTCGTTTCATTATTAAATTAAAGGCCACTTAAATAGCGTTTAGTAAGCAAAAGTAAAGTGCAGAAAACTGTCTAAAAACGAAATTAGTGAAGAATTTAATAGAAATTTTGTGGAAAAAGGAGATAATCGAGCACGGATTTTGTATTTTGTTCGATTAATATCAAGTGGATATTTATACTTAATAAAACTGAAATTTTCTCGACTGAAGTAGTAAAAGGCTGTCACGAAGTCCGTTCGATGAAGTTGCCACGAAGGATATGCGTTATCTAATGAAATAATAGTCTGCGAAAAACTACAAATCGAAGTGCTAAAATTCATAATAAATACATACATATTAAAAGTTCAAATAGAAGGTAAGATTTGTTAATGTAGACATTTAAAGTAAAAATTGCAAAGCCATGTATTTAAATTAATGTTCGCCTCAATAAAAAATAATAATTTACGTATTTCTTTCAGCCTTAAATACATAAATACGTATATACATACATATACATACCTACATGNAAAAGTAAAGTGCAGAAAACTGTCTAAAAACGAAATTAGTGAAGAATTTAATAGAAATTTTGTGGAAAAAGGAGATAATCGAGCACGGATTTTGTATTTTGTTCGATTAATATCAAGTGGATATTTATACTTAATAAAACTGAAATTTTCTCGACTGAAGTAGTAAAAGGCTGTCACGAAGTCCGTTCGATGAAGTTGCCACGAAGGATATGCGTTATCTAATAAAATAATAGTCTGCGAAAAACTACAAATCGAAGTGCTAAAATTCATAATAAATACATACATTTTAAAAGTTCAAATAGAAGGTAAGATTTGTTAATGTAGACATTTAAAGTAATAACTGCAAAGCCATGTATTTAAATGAATGTTCGCCTCAATAAAAAATAATAATTTACGTATTTCTTTCAGCCTTAAATACATAAATACGTATATACATACATATACATACCTACATTTATGTAGCTCGAAAATACTAGATATACAGCCAATAATCAATTACCATGGCAGTTCAGTTGAACCCGTACAATATCCCAAATATGAATCTTCCACTCACCATAACGCCTATAATACCTGCCTTAAAAGATTTGTCCGTTTCTACGGCGGCACCGTCAAAACAGGATCAGTCTCCATCGCAGCCGGATTTAACATTTCATTGTATGTGCTGTCCGGCGTATTTTGTGAACCCTTATATGCTGTACCAGCACATGAACAGCCAACATCCACAACCACCACCAGCCGAAGGGATTGATAAAATCCCATCCGAAGACGATGACCAAGATTATAGTTGGGTGCTTGAGCCAGTTTGCGAAATAGTCGATATGGGTGGCGATGGCGATGATGATGACTCGGATAGCGATTCTGACTCGGACGATGACTCGTCGAGCAGCTCATCGCAGAGTTCTAGTAGCAGCTCCTCCACTGTAACAGCCTCCAATTCAAATTCTAATACCCAAGACTCGATTTCAAATGAAGGGCACGGTGGCGGTGAGGATAATACTCGCATGACCGCAGTAAGCACTAACACCGTGCCGCCGGCTATTTATGAAGAAATTGTTGGTGGCGAGTCGACGAGCTCCTTGAGTACCCCTAGTGAGTCTGCCTTTCCAATGTTTAAATTAAAGACTGCAGATCCACGTGAATCTACTTCGATTATTTTGCTTAATCCGTGTCACACAGTACAACCTTTGCAATCAAATACAAGCATAACACCGGTCGTGATTAAGCCGGGAAGGGGAAGGCGCAGCGCTGCACAGAACGCTCAGCTTGCTGCTTTGACTAATGGTGATCAGAAGTGTTTTCAGTGCGCACATTGTGAGGCCTCCTTTCAAAATGCGGGCGATCTTTCCAAACATGTTCGATGTCACATCACCAATAAGCCATTCAAATGCGCCATCTGTGAGAAAACATTTACCCATATTGGCAGCTTAAATACGCACATTCGAATACATAGCGGCGAGAAACCGTATAAATGCGAAATGTGTCCAAAGGTAATTATAAAATTTTTTTTTTAATTAATGAACTTATGCCAAAATTTCNATAGCGGCGAGAAACCGTATAAATGCGAAATGTGTCCAAAGGTAATTATACAATTTTTTTTAATTAATGAACTTATGCCAAAATTCTAAAACTCCTCTAAAATCTTCTCTCTCAAAGGCATTTACCCAGTCAAGCAGCCTAATGGTGCACGTTCGTTCTCACTCCGTACGCAAGCCTCATCAGTGTCATTTATGTGATAAAGGTGAGTTGTATAACTTATTAAAACTTCTATTCATTTCGTTATTGAGTTTTAAAAATCTACATCATACATAGGCTTTATAAACTCCAGCTCTCTTGTGTTACATCTGAAGTCGCATGATGAAACTGAAGTCTTTAATTGTCCTGAATGTGACAAATCCTTTAAACAGGAAGATTTACTCGAGAAGCATTTACAAATGCATACACAAGAACTTGTCTATCAGTGTTCCATCTGCCATGAAGCTTTTCGCACTTCCTCTGAGTTAGTGCAGCACATGAAGTGTCACATGGGAGAAAAGCCGTTTACGTGCTCCATCTGTGATCGTTCTTTCACGCAATCTGGTAGTCTTGGTATACATATGCGCATTCATACCGGTGAACGACCGTTCCAATGTAAACTGTGCGATAAAGCTTTCACGCAGGCATCCAGTCTTAGTGTGCATATGAAAATTCATACCGGTGAAAAGTCGTATCCTTGTCATATATGCGGAAAATCCTATAGTCAACAGGCGTATCTCAATAAACATATACAGGCCCATCTGACAGCAGGACAGACTGATTCGACGGCGAATGCGGCCAGTAATTTACCGTTTCCAACTGGTCTCATGCAATCGCAGGAAACTCTCGTTTGTATAGTTTGTGGCGTGTTACATAAAGATGTAAACTCATTGGCATTACACGTTACACAGAAGCATGCTGTGCTGTTGAATAACAGTGTTCGCAGTGCTGCGGCACAAATGCAGATGTCGTCCGATAATGTCAGCGAAGAGGAACGTCGATTGCAGGAGCAACAGTACATGCAGCAACTGCAGTTAATGCTGCGCACCGCGAATGGCGGTGCTTTGCAACATATTGCAATGGATGTGGATATGGGTAATGGCGTAGTAAAAGTTGAAGTGGAGGAAGAGGAAACCGGAAGCTTTGAACCGGATAGAGAATATAAAGAAAGTGCACAATTACCAGACTTGGATATCATTAAGCAGGAATTCGACCCAGAATCTTTCGAGGATTATGGCGCTGAAGAAGAAGTGGAAACCGAAGAATGAATTATATTGTCTTTAAAAATATTTGTATAGAATACCGTATCCTGGCAACAATAACATTATATCAAAGGACGTAAATTTTGGTCAAACTCAGATAATTTATTTGCTATGCATTCTACATACATACATATATATAAATACTGCTGTTGGTCTAATTTTACATATTTAAGTACATGCATACATACGTGCATATTTTAATAATTAGTATATACACCAGCTTTGGCATTTTTTACCTGCTCTATTTCAGTATTGTTCGTATTTAATAATTCTTTACCTGTGTCCACAGCATGATTTTAAAGAAATACAATTTTTGCTTGCATACATGATGATCCCGATTTCATTTCGAATGTAAACTACTGATATACGGGGTTATTATTAGTTTATTTTGTGAATACACATACTTATTTTGTAGATATACATATATCTGAGGCAATTCTAATGCAAGATTTTATAATTTTTAAAGAAATGTGGTTAATTATAAAAGGGATTGTAGGTAACCCAATGTGCGCGTGATTGTTCTTTTTCGCTTTTATGTGTGGTAAATAAGGACTTGTATACATCGCTAGCCTTAGGGTCCTTTGCAACGCTGTAGTCGTTTTTCAAACGTTTCATCTCTGGATCTTCTAAAGCATCCTCAGCCGCACCTACACGTTTTAAATTGGCAACAAGTTTCATTTTTGTTACGGCTGCTGCAGTTTTGCTTGTTGAAGGTCCATTTGCACACAGCTTTTCTTTTTTAGTAAGCTTCCCGTTCGTTATGGTGCTTTTCTCCTCATTTATACCTTCTGTTTTATTCTGTTCCTGCTTTGCCGTCTCCTCTTTACCAGTGAAAGTTTCATTAATCTTCTTTTCCTTTTTCTCCTTCTTATCCTTTTTACAAGTCTTACGTTTTACATTACGCATCTCCATCTTAGCTTGCATCAGTTCCAAATCTTCATCTGCTGCATTGAGAATAACCACATCTTCGATACCAAAGGGTATTAAACAAAGAGGGCATGTGCTACCACCACTATTGTCACGTTTGATTTGCTTAATTGCACGCTCAGCTATGACGCAACCACAAGTCCACAACGCCACAAAACGAAATTTACCAGACATTTCAAGGCCACTTAATTTGCAAATATAACGAGCATGTCGTGTGTCCAGCAGACCCTCGGTTTTATCTTCATCAGTGTAAGCTGGATTTGGTGTTAAGTTGAGACTTTTTATATCTTTAAGACTGCGAATGTGTTTGATAGATTCAGGCATTTTATCTTTTTCCAATAATTGCTCAATGAGGCTTTGCTTGGAGTATAAACGTCCAAGGCTGCACATTACAATTGGCTCTTGTAAACGCTGTTGGGTAAGGGCACAATGTAGCCAACGAAACTCGCGTTCTGCATCTTTATCTTTCTGGAATTAGTGTGAAATGAGGAAATTAATGTTCAAATAGTTACACTCTAATACCAATAATAAGCCATCCATTGGCACGCACCTGTTCTGGTTTTTTAGCAGTCCGCACCAGCTCATCCCGACGCGGAATGGTACCTCCATCGCAACCCATTTTTTTCGACTGCGTTTAACCACGAATAAAAACTTTTAATCTAATTAATTGATCCACGAACTGTAAAAATTATTCTGCAAATCCAATATAGATACGAAATCGATCAGCAAATAAGCCATAAACAAACTGCTTCTTTATAAGCAAGGCATTCACAATAAACAAGTGATTTGCGAAGAAACTTCTACCTAGGCTACCAAATAAGCCACTGTAAATAGGGTAAATCGATACCTTCAAGGTATTACTCAAATCAGTACTTGTACTTGTATCAAACAAGGTATCGATACCTACTCAGTATCGGAAAGGTATTGAGTACTCGTACATAGAACTACGATTTTGCAGATATTTCAAAAATATTGAATTTGTTTCACAAAAAATATGCATTTTTACAAGATAATTTATCTTCTTATATTTATTCATACAAAAACAATAGATTACATTTTTACAAGATTAATAGATAAAGTTTTTTTGTAAAAAATAAGTTTAAGAAAATAACTCCTTTTTTGTCATATTACTCCAATAAACTCAACTTTTCCAAGTGTTTTCCTGAAAGGCGGTTTCGAGATTTAGATATACGGGCATGTTCTGAAATTCGAAACTTTGAACTCGACTTCATTTGCCAAATATTTTTTAGTTATATCTGATGAAAAGTGTGAATATTATGATTGAAAACCGTAAAAGAAGTTAATGCGATACGTTGAAATTTTCGAATTTTAGAAAATGCCTGTACCTGTTTTTAGAAAAGCCTCTAGCAAGGGACAGATGACCCAACAACCGTTATGTATAAACGGGCTCGCTTGTGTAGTGCGCATAGCTTCCCATTCTTCTAACGGGTGGCTTTTCAAAGAAGATGCTGAAGCATAGTAAATTTTGCGCTTAGACTGTGTTTATACACGGAAACTTTTGTCGACGCGATTTTTCACATTCCCTTTTGGTGTTGCTCGTTTCATTTACACACGGCGATTTGTGTGTATGCAATTGTTGTTGTCAGGTGCGAACAACGGTTCAATTTACACAGACGAACGAGAGCACAACGCGTGTTGCCCGAGCACGAGCAACTCGGCAACAAAAATCGACGTGTGTAAATGAGCACTTAAGATACAAGTACTTTTTTCGGTACCTAATTGGATCGCAGTAAAAAGTATCGAGTAAAAAACTACTTGGTAAATTGAGCAAAGTAGCGAGTATGTACTGGATTTACTTGTATCGATTTATCCCTAACTGTAAATGGAAAGCATGAACCAACGACTACAGATCACGTAATCCGCCATCGTTGTATTTGTAATCGATTTTCAGAAAAAAGTTTTCGTAGCGTTTTTGATGTTTTTTGGTTCTGTTTACATCGTCTTCTACCTCTTCGTAGTGATATTTTAGCGATTTTATGTATTTTCTGCAGCGGTTTTAATTAGAAATTTTGATTTATTACAAATTTATGATATAATATGAAGTGCTTTGTGATTGGAACAAGTTTGTGCGTCTGTTTGATTTGCCAAGAGGCGTAAATTAGCGTGAAAAGTGGGTGCACATTTGTGGTCAGAACGTTGGCATTGAAAAATCGGCCGGTGCCGATAATATGCGATTGTAAAACACTCTCAATCATTAAAACCATATTTTATGAACTTTTTTGCTAATTGTCATCAAGTTTCACTTTTTATATTTTATAATAAATACAAATCTAATCGCACTCAATAACCGCGCCTTTTTCGTTTTCTTTGTTTGTTTTCATTTTTAGGCAGATGTCAAAAACGCTCAGAAATTTACTTTTTTCATTCTTTTCCGATTGCGTGATCTTGTTAGTTGGTTCATGAATGGAAAGTAAAAATCAGCTGTTGCTTTCGATGTAAACAAGTGTGCAATTTTGAAGTTTTCGCTAAAATACGCTTTTAATTACGAACTATTTAACAAGACGTCTGCTAACTTCCCAAGGAGAAAGAAATATTATCAGCCAGAAAAGCAAGAGGAGATAAAAAAGCAGCGAATGATACGCTTCGCATCGTAGAGGAATAACCTGGCTTATGTAGCGCTCCACTTTGCCAACACAACCCAAAACCCAAAAAAACTAAAAAAAAATAATTACGAACTAATTTCTCTCCTACTGAAATTTTTACAATTACCGAACCATGCCTGAATACCAAAGTTGGACATTTCCACATATACCCGCGGAACTGGCGTAAGTAAAATACCTGGTATTAAACAATATTCGATGGCCTAATAATTGCTTGAATTAATTCATCCAGTGAATTGCTCTTCCAAAATGATGAGAAATTGGTTGTGGTGGGTGTTATAGGGAAATCAGCCTTTTCAGATAGCAATAAAATGGTTGCTATGGGTGTGTTGGATAGTCACCCTAGCCTTCTGGATCACCAACCACAAGAGGTAGTTCTGCAGCATCGTGTGTTTATATGTACCTATGTATATAGCAGGTATCTTTTAATTAGGGAACTATTCGGCTTTATTACAACCGAAAAAAGTCCATGTTGCTCCTGCACTTCGAAACTACGTTCGATGCAGCTTGTATGCAGAAGATGCTTGAGGAAGAATTAGCAGAGGATGCTTACGGTCATTTTCTGCTATTCAATCAGCGCGTACGCAATCGCTTTGCCCGAATGTTGCTCTTCGCTACACAAGTTTGCCACATTATCGTTTTCGTTGAACTAAGTGTTACTTTCGATGCATCCTTGTTGATGATCTTTAGAGCTCTGAAGATTATAAGGTTTGTACTGCTTAGCAGGCTATTGCTACTTTAATAAATATGGCTTTCCTTGGCAGGGACAAGTACATATTAAAGTTTTTGCCAAAATTGGTTAAAAACTCTAGCACTGGCACTTTTTTGGGAAAATCTGCACGTTTATGTTCACCGCGTGTGCTATTCCTTTTCGAGAATTACCCAGATGGTTACGGTAATAAAAATTGATTAGGATTTAAGTTTTTTTAAACTTTATGCTATTGAATTTCAGAGAAAACAAGCGAATGCATATCCAAACTGGAATTCGAGGTGGAGGATAGCATTTATAAAATGCTCCGTAATGAATTTATCATCACCAACAACAGGTGGGTGCCTTTTAATATATCTACATACAAATATATAAGCAGTTATTATTCTATTCATAATAAAACATTTGCAATCCCCAGTGCCATGTCGCTATTCTCTATACCGAGCAATAAGCGCTTTGTTTATTATAACACTGATCCTTCATTACGAGAAGATCCTTTGTTGAAATCAATAACAATGCTGCAAAGCTTTTTGCAGAAATCTAATTTTAAAGAAGACGATGAAGATGATCTTGAAGATTTGCGACCTTTCAAGGTATTAAAAGAGATATGGGTATAATAAATCATAACTATAAAACTGAATTTTTTTAGGGTTTCGGTAAACCGCTAATTCAATGCAATCCAGAACGAACTCAGCCAACTGTGGAAGAGATGTTTCTTAAAAAGAGAAATTTTATGGATTTATTGATGGATCATGTCGATGAAGCACTACAAATAGGCTTTGATGATAGTTCGACGAAATTCAAAGGCAAAAACCATTTTGTGGTATGAATCAGTATGAATACATATAATGTATTTAAAATCCTCAAAAATTCAATTGGTTTGCTGTTTTAAGATACTTCCAGCAAAGGCTTGGTATGAAACATTCAAAATGCTTCATAGAATTTTCATCGAAAATCCAGATAATCCCAAATTTGAGGCCAACGATGCAGATTATGTAAGATAGAATATTAAACTTAACTCTTAAAAGTCAGTTATACATAGTACATATGTATTTGTTTCAGAAAGCATATTTGGAGAATTTCAATAAAATTATGGACATCGATGACGAGTAAGTAAAATTTATACAAAACCCTGGGAGAAAATGTTGTGAGACATCTAATTAATTATTGCAGGTTCTTTAACGCTTGCTGTGATATAGGTTTGCAGAAAGCTTATGCAATGTACAACAACCCAACTTTGACGCACTACAGTAGCACAGTGCATAAAAAACTGGTAGAACAAACGTATTATGAAAATTAAAATGGTTATGGCTAAAATTTGTACTTTGCAAGGTTGAAGAGGCCGTTTCATTATATATGAAATATGCCCGCGGCACCCAGACCGTCATAAACGAGACTAAGCTGCGTGAAATGTGCGAACGATGCTGGCGAAACGGAAAACAACAATGCGAGATGCCAAGTCTACGTGGCAATCCATGCGTGCTCCCCAAACACATTGTTAAAGAACCGTCAGAACACAGCAGCGCACACGTATTTATCTCTACGTGCAATTGTGGTCGAACTCAGGGCCGGCGGGAAGATCCCTACACTATGAAGCATGCTAATTACGAATTCTATGAATATATGGCTAACAATTGCAATCTGTGCGCTAAAGTAAAAAAAGTTCATTTTCCAGTTTTTGAGCCTTCCATCAATGATTATAGGTTAGAGCAGACGAAAGGTTTATTTAAATTCATATAAAATATCCCTAATCCGNAAAAGTTCATTTTCCAGTTTTTGAGCCTTCCATCAATGATTATAGGTTAGTGCAGACGAAAAGGTTTATTTTAATTCATATAAAATATCCCTAATCCCAAATTTTATGAACAGAGCCGCCGAATTCGAAATTGCTTTTCCAAAGCTATCGATACATGACTCCATTGATTTCGCTGAACGTCATGATCTACGCTCTCCCGATTCTATTGACTCGGACGAGTGCTCTCAGCCACTTACTGCCTCACAGGGTACGCATACCAATCTTAGCCTGGTGTCCACTGACGAATTGGACAAAATTGCTGTTGATGATGGTGATATGCACAGTTCCGAAGAATCCCTTAATGAATTGGTTATACAGGTGAAAGATAAAGATGCACAGAAAGAAGAGGAGAAGGAGCGAAGCATATACAGGCAGCCCTCCACCACTGAATATCTGCCTGGTATGGTTCATACGGAATCGCCACTGGGATTGTTGCCGCGTTTTCCAAGTTGGTCGTTGGTATGTGTTGGGCCAAGCTCGGTCTACAGTCACAACACTGGTCTATTGGAACACTTTCAAAGTGGGTTTCTTTCGGGCGCAAATTTTTTGCTTCCCTGGGATGTGCATGTCCGCCTGGAACATTCTGCATCGTGGGCCTATGAAAAAACTCGGCTACGAAAGATGGGCGAGGTTTTCATACTGAAAATATTTGTTGGCTGCGAATATGAGTGCCCGCGCGGACACAGATTTATGATGAACTCACCGGATAAGGTATTACGCGGTGGATCAGGTATTTGCCATACAGTCTTCAATTACTATAGACTTCCTTATGTCATGCCCTNAGATTTATGATGAACTCACCGGATAAGGTATTACGCGGTGGATCAGGTATGGCAAAACAGTCTTCAATTACTATAGACTTCCTTATGTCATGCCCATATTGCAGGAATACTTCGCGACAGTGGCAGTAAAATAGTGTATAACAATATGCCGCTGTATTTCCCTTGTCCCTGTCGTTCACATAAGGCGGATGTGGCTCAATTAATGCGCGTTCATGTTGTAACTCCAAAAGCGCCTGTAAATGTTATTTTAGATCCGAGGGTATGAATCTGATTCTAATATAATTATGCGTCCTTAATTTCATTGCATCCTCTTAGGTGCGTACGGGAGAGCGCGATTATATTTTCACCATGGGTCTACCTAATCCTCCAAAACTAACTCAAAGTGCTTATTGGATTTTACGTCTTCCCTACGTGTATCAAGGAGACGAAGGTCCAATAGCACCACCCACCGAAATAACTGCAACCAGTGCAATCAATTATGGTTGCCTACTAGCTGGTATGTTTGGCGTAAGCGAAACGGAAGTAGATGACTGAAAAATCACGCTGTCTACGTAGCCGGAGCAATTTGAATTTTTAACCGGTCAAGGAGTGTGATTTCAACAGCTTTCCCACAAATTTATGGGAATGTTTTATGTTGTTGCAGAAAGCGCGAAAGTATAATAATGCAAAATCAGCTACATGGTTATTTTGTAATCTATATTTGTACGTAATTTTTTTTCATTGNCTGGTATGTTTGGCGTAAGCGAAACGGAAGTAGATGACTGAAAAATCACGGGTTGTCTACGTAGCCGGAGCAATTTGAATTTTTAACTGGTCAAGGAGTGTGATTTCAACAGCTTTCCCACAAATTTATGGGAATGTTTTATGCTGTTGCAGAAAGCGCGAAAGTATAATAATGCAACATTAGCTACATGGTTATTTTGTAATATATATTTGTACGTAATTTTTTTTTCATTGAAAAAAAAAAACAGATTACGTTTAGTTTGTAAAGATAAAAGAAAATAATCAAGATTTATGTCACTCGTGCATGATTAAAAGAAATCGTTGCGATTTTATCCTAAATACTAACGATTTGAGTTTCCTTTACAGCTGGTACTACGGATCCATATATTAGCGCATATTTAATTGCGCTAACTTCGTTTGCAGTTATAATCTAAATATTTTCTGGTATTGAATCTTCACAACGATTTTTGTTCTTCAGAAGGTATGCTGCCAAGAAACTTATGGGGTCTGGTGGCCGTTCACGAGCCAACGTCTGCAATCCGTGTAGTAATATCGGTGCTACTGTTTGGTCTAAATATTGTCGGGTGGGCAGTGAGCTCAGATCTGGACGTGGCTTCTTACATTGAGTTGCCGTAGACAACTGTTGATTTGTTCCGTTAGCGGCTGTGTCGGTAGGAGCTTGCTGATCGGGTGCCAATTGCGGCGTGGCTGATCTATCATTTCTATCCATTACTTCTGCAAACAAAAATATATTTGTAATGGGGATACACTTCCTTGTATGTACATATTTACCAACCTTCGTCAAAAATATCTAAGAATAATAAAACACAAACAATAGCTAACGAAATTTTATATTTCCGACGATTCAGTTCATATGCTTCAGTTTTTATTTTCGAGATTTGATTTAAAAATCAATGCCAATCTAAAAAAGAGCCCGAGTACATCAACGCAGAATTAAATTTTTTTTACCTCGGAGAATTCACAATGATTGTAATGCGTGGTACACATTGGCGATCAAAATCGACAGTTTTTTTTTGCTCAAATTTCATTTCCCTGTATGACCATGTGACCACACGTTTTCGTCAGTCAACATCGAACCGCAAAAAATTTTCAAATATTACAAAAAAATGTATACACAGTTTTACCCAATTCGCCACTTAATTAACATGCAAATATAGAAAATGCTTTATAAAATTTTTAATTGGTTTTTTTCATTTTTAATATTTTTGTCACGCTAGATTGGAAATGCCCAAATGTACTTCACCTAAAGCGCATCAAAACGAAATTAATAAAATAAAACTATGTTCACATTACCAACATAAAATACTTAGTTTCGTTTAAAATACCTCACTAAATTAAGCGCGTTCATACACGCGATTCTTTATTTGTCTTGACAGCTTTGTAGCAACCCTGTGTTATTGTTTATTTAACCAAAAGAGATCGCGAATGTGAGTAATTGCGTATATTTTTATATTCTGAGTTGTTTGTGGTAATTTTTTAGAATTTAGATGAGTGATAAAAAGAGAAAGCTTCTGGAAATATTTTACAAACTACCACGCGCGATTATTAAAAACAAAAACGTCCAAACACAATGACATATCAGTTATGGGACAATACTTTTTTCGATTATTATCGATAAAATTAGAACCGACACTGATTTGTTCGTGATGTGGTTCTTGGTTTAAGATAAACTACGTACTTTCAACTTAATTTACTGAGAGACTTTACAAGGCGAAATTACTTAGTTTGTACTTAATTTATGCGTAAATTAAGATTGACCTCTAAATTACGGCAATGGGAACATAGTTTAAAATAATTTTTAATTGAATATGTTATTAACCACTTTAACTTTGTAATGTACATTTAGGATGCGATACGATAAAAGGGTTCTGGTAAAGTCTGAGCGATCAATCGGCATCGGCTAGTATCGGCACAAAATTGAGCATCGGCATCGGCCTGTTTTCGTCAATTCTTTGCCGATTATTTGGAATTTATTTTCATATGTTCAGGTGAAGTGAAAGACAACAGCCAACATCAAAAAGCATTTGCAGATAGCTCATAAAAATTATTATTTTTTTGCTTGAAGGTGTTTCTACGTTTTCTCTATATAAAAGTAAGTTCGACAATTTTTTTTTTTTGGAGGATACGGTCAGCAAAAAAAAAATCCTAAAAATTAACGATATTTGAAACTTGCACTTCATTTTACTAGAATTTAATGGCCTACAAAACTGCATACCGAAATTCTGATTAAAAAGTTTGAAATTTTGGTGAAAATAAGAAGGATTTTTCTAATTTTCGTGCAAAGTTTTAAATCTGAATTTATATGGTGCTTGTTGTATACCAGCTAAACTTGTATAAAAAAATAATAGACATTAAATATACAAAATACAAATGCCAAATGCCAAAACCGGTAAAAATATCGCAATTCTTTTATTTTGTGGACCACTATATGTATGCACATACATATCTAGCAAATAAGTTCTTATGCATTGAGTGCAATAGAGTGTATTTTAGTACAAAACGAAATGAAATTTTATGGATTTATTTATTTATTTATCTTTATATTTTATATATTCAACAATTTTTATGAGCTTGAGGCCGTTTAAAGTTAAGTAAAACTTATTGTGGAAAAGCAACAATAATTTGAAAAAATGGTAGGAGGGATAGTTATTTCGGAAATCACCACATTTCCTCATCAGACTTCTTTCAGTAGGATTATAAATAAATTTATAAAATATATGCACGGGGCTGAGCTACGAGGTCATGTTGCTCCCGAGTTGTTGTGCTCTCATTAAAGTTATAAGTGGTGTTTTTTTAAGGCTTCGTGGATGAACTTTATGGTGTTTTCATTACTACGTTATATGTGTATGTAATGTTGCATAACAAGTCAATTAATTCAATTATTTGTTTCCTTTCATTTTGTTTTTATGGAATCGGCCTCGGCATCAGCATCGGCCGATTCTTTCCCCATAAGCCGATGAATCGGCATCGGCATCAGTACCAGAAAATAAAATTGGAATCGGTCGGCCTCTAGGTTCTGCTACTCGATCCCGCAAAATATCGTTTCAAAACTATCGAGTAAAAAGTAACGGTATCGAATGCCAAAAATATCGATATGGTGTCGTATCGTATCGAAATTCGTGTTCCTAATAGGTGCCCATTTACACACGGCGATTTGTTGCCGCAACTCGACGTTTGTGGGAGAGAGCGTGACGAGAAAAGGAGAGGGGCACCGACTTGCTCGTGCTCGGGCAACACGCTTTGTGCTCTCGTTCGTCTGTGTAAATTGAACCGCTGATCACAGCTGACAACAACAATTGCATACACACAAATCGCCGTGGGTAAATGAAACGAGCAACACGAAAAGGGAATGTGAAAAATTGCGTCGACAAAAGTTTCCGTGTATAAACACAGTCTAGAGGCGACAGACTATCGATAGTCGCGACCAAAACGAAAGCATCAAAAATATCGACAGTGCTATCGATAGTTTGTCACAACTGGTCTGTAATTGTCATTTCATTAGCCATCCATTAAAAAGTGGAAAATTCTGTTTCCACGCATATTAGAACAAAATTGTGTTAAAATAATTCAAGAGTTGTTTACAATAGAATTGGCAAGATGACAGAGCTGCTAATAGATCCACATATACGCGTCTGGGTTTTCCTGCCCATAGTGCTCATCACATTTTTTGTGGGTGTCATACGCCACTATGTCTCGGTGCTAATATCATCACAAAAGAAGGCCGAAATTACACAGATTCAGGATAGGTAGGTCATTAAATATTCAAACATTTGTTTTAAAATTATCACCATTACCGGTACAAATAGCCAGGCGATGATACGTGCCCGTTTGCTGCGTGAAAATGGAAAATACCTAACAGCTCATTCGTTCGCGATGCGAAAGAATTTCTTCAACCACGAAGAAACAGGATACTTTAAAACACAGAAACGCGCACCAGTGGCACAAAATTCCACTGCTATGCTAACGGATATGGTGAAAGGCAACTTCATCAATGTACTGCCAATGGTGATTATCGGTGGCTGGATTAATTGGATGTTTTCAGGATTTGTCACCACTAAAGTGCCTTTTCCGCTGACACTGCGCTTCAAACCGATGTTGCAACGCGGGGTAGAACTTGCTTCCCTGGACGCTGCCTGGGTATCGTCAGCATCATGGTATTTCTTAAACGTCTTCGGTTTGCGCTCTATTTACACACTTGTGCTGGGCGAAAACAATCAGGCAGATCAGACACAGGCGCAAGCAGACGCCATGACTGGTGCAGCAATGACAATGCCGCAGGATCCGAAAGCAGCTTTTAAAGCTGAATGGGAAGCTTTGGAAATCACAGAGTATCATAGTGCATTGAAAAATGTAGAAAAGGATCTGCTGCATTATGCCTTCGGTGGCGAAATATCGCTGGAGAATAGTGTGCGGCAGTAACTATACCATTTTAATATTTAAAGTATTTTCATTTTAGCTTTGGTATTTAATTTTATCCTGCCGTGCGACCAGGATGTTGGTGACTAGCGAAATACTGTAAATTTAGACAAATTTCGTAAAGAGAATAAATCGGTTTTATTTGACCAAAAGCGAATAATACTCTATGAAATAAAAAACAAGCTACGATAATTTAGAGTCACCCTTACATTAATGTATATAAATAGTNCCAAAAGCGAATAATACTCTATGAAATAAAAAACAAGCTACGATAATTTACGAGTCACCCTTACATTAATGTATATAAATATATCTATGCGACGCCTTTTCAGGGAGCTTTCAATCCTACTTATTTGAGGACTTCAAAACTAATATCAATAGTATTTTTCCATGTCAGTAGGCAGTTCGGAAGCAGATGTTTCGCCACCAGGAGAGCCGGCTCGTTCAGTTGTAGCTGCTGATTTGGCTGGAGATGGCGGACGTGCGGCAGGCACTTTATATTCACGTGCTTTCTTTTTCTCCGTTCGCTTGGAAACTAAACGAAATTCATTGGGTAATTCTTCCTCAGAATATAGGCGGTCTGTAAAGTAAATTCGCCGTATGCGCACGTTGGCATGTATCTGCAGACGCACTGTTTCCAAGTAGTTGGTGCCGTAAGCACGGCGCGTGAAGTCGGCTAAGTTAAAGTGTATTTGATTCCAGCCCGGGGACATACCCATTGGCATAGCGGTGCAGAAGGGCTTGACAGACGTTTTACTTTGGAAATTTGAAACGCGGAAGCGGCGCATAAAACGTTGGTCATCTAAAATCTTTTTAAAGAAAGGGTGGAATAAAGAAACATAAGTTCTCCGTTTCCATGCGCTCATATTCCTTAAGGGGACTCACTTTAACTTCGAATGTAAAATATTTGTGTAGGTTTTTAATAAGCAACACTAAGAAGGGTAATTTGATCCCAAAGGACATTTTGGGATCTCGTGGTCCTGTGATGTAGGTGGTGGATACATTTGAACCTATAATTTCCATAACCACGGACTTGACATCCTCATCTACGACGCGTTTGATGTAACCGTTTTGTATCTAAATAAATATTGTACTTTTTCAATGAACTTTTTGCAGAGATTTTAATAAAAAACTTACATGTGTGGACCAGAATTGTAACGGACTGCTACCTAGGCTGTAAAACACAGAGAAGCAACCTTTCTGATGTCGACTTCGAAACATTGATGGCTATTAAAAGTGTATGACAATATTTTAAGTTAAGTATCTTATTCCTCGAAGCGTGTTGCAGTTTCAAAAATATTTTTTTTTATGAATATAGATGGAAAAGTTTTAAAAATGTTTGACAACTTTCAAATGTAAAGACAACGCTTCACAACAAGAACACACATACGAAAATTTTTTCAAAAACGAAGGGCCAGAGCTCTTTGTTTCATCTATAAAATGTGGGTTTGTTTAATATATTCCTTTCCAAATACTAGATCTAATTGAAAGGATGAAGGCACTTAGGGATCAGAATTACTATATCCCATGCTAAAACTTATTCAGCCTTATTCCATGTGAATAAATCGTTCCCATAATTTAATAGACAACAAATTTGTAAAATTTTTATGTTTTGCTTTATAATTTTTTGGTTATATGCATTTGTTCACATTGAATTCACGATATGGCCGATTGAAATACGATCTAAAAATCAAATTTTGGCTTCGAAATGATAACAGCTTCAGTTGAGAATCGCATACATACATAGATGTATAACGTTTCGGCGACTTAAAATCTACCCATTAAGACAACTACCAGTTAAAGTACCTATGATGTAACTCAGAACTCGCGTATGTGTAAGTGTTGGTTGTGCCAGAAATTCTTTCAATGGACCCGTATGAATAAAAAATAAGCAATTGCTTTATCATGAAATTTCAGACCTTTTACCTAAGTTTATTTGAATAAATGGAGTAAAACTCTAAAATGTCAATTCAAAGAAATTGCCTAGTATTTATTCATAAGGCCCAATGTAGTGGAGTTTCGGTTAGACGCGTCTTGTGATTGTACAAGGTTTAAAAAAGAAACCAACGAAACGAAGTTTTAAAATGTACGATAGATTTCAGGAATTCAAAATGCGCCGTTCACCCTAGGTGGTAAATTAAAGGCTAATTTGCATTTGCATTGATTTATTACTATTAAACACATGTTATACCAATTCAATTACTATGGTAGTCATATTAAATGATTGAATAATCGATTCATAGAATTCAAGTCAACGACGGTTACCGCCACCGCCTCCGCGGTTATAATTTGAACGTCCGCGATAGGAGTTGTCACCACCACCGCCTCCTTGTCCACCGCTTCCCTGATAGTTGCCTCCATTGCTGCCAGAATTTGACCAACCAGTGCCCTGTACCCGTCCACTGCCGCTAACCCAATTCTGGTTCCGAGATTGCTAGGAAGGAATAAATTACATCAAATAAATTATACATCTGGGAGGAACTCTCATATTTTGTATAGTTTACCTGATCGAACGACTGGCGTTGTTCAAATGACTGAGGTTGACGTTGTTGTTGTGCTGCATTTGAATATTGCTGCCAGTGACCACCACCAACGCCACCGCCGCTGCCGCCACTACCACCTCTTCCGCCACCAAAGCTACCACCACCGCCACCAAAGCTACCACCACCGCCCCCGAAGCCACCACCACTGCCACCAAAGCCACCACCGAAGCCCCCTCTGCCACCACCACCACCACCACCACCACCACCACCTCTACCACCGCGGAAGTTACCTCCACCACCAGGCCCAGTGGAACGTTGTTGTTGCCAAGAAGGCATTTCTGGTGGAGGTGGTGCATGTTCATGCGCCCGTCCACCACGGTCTGGCACATTTCCTATCACATGCTTTTGAATTCTGCAGCCGGTATTTTTACGCACCTGTGCCGAGCTTGTTTTCTCTATGATAGCCAAGTCGGATCGCGCTGCTAGCAGAGCCACTATCGTGGTGTCATCCTTGGCATAGCGTAAACTATCCAGTTCTGGCATTTTCTTTTGATAACGTCCAGCAATTTCATTTTCCCTAGTTCTCATTTTTTCCGACCATTGAAAACTTTGTATAGTAACTTCGAGACGCGTTAGCAGCATTTGACGTCGCATGTTGTATTCAGCGTCGAGGCCCGACTGTATCGCATCTAACTTTTTCCATTGTGCATCTGAAAGTGGCTTTTTCAAACGTAATAAGGGTTCACTTAATACACCAGGCTTAGCTTGACGTTGTAGCTCCTCCACTTTAAAATTGAGTTTATCGAAGAAGGCCTTTGCAGACACATTCTCTGGTGGTTTGCCCAGACCAACATCCCGCGAAATCTGTTCCAATGAGCGCGCTGTATTTGTTTCAGATTTTGGGATTATAAGTTCTTGTTGAGCCGGCCGTAACCGATAATTCATTTTCGTTGCCATTAATTCGATTACAAGGTAATCGAGTAGTTGAGCGCAAGCTTCACGCGTTTGGAAGCGGTCAGAAAGCGGTCCAGCCACGAAACATTGATAAGGACAACCCAATTCTTTCAGCATTGCAGAAAGTTCCATTGCGAATTCGCTTGGATCTTGTAACTCCGCCACATGCTCATCGGTTTTTCGCAAAACATGCAGTTCTTCCGTCAACCAACCAACGACTTCACGAAAATGTTCATTGCGAGTGCCTCCTTCCAAAGCTTTAATCAGTCCCTCGCTTTTTAAACACGGTCCCTCATATGCTAGCGCGGATAAAGAATCTATTAATTCTAATTCACAGTCCATGGTTATTCACTGGAAATCTTATCCAGCTGCCGGTCCTATTTTTGCTTGCAATTGGGCTGCGAAAATGTGTATAAAGAGAGCTAAATGTCAAAATAGTATACAGACAAAACCAAAACCCACCAGTGTTGCCAGAAAAACCCATTCGAGGGAGCTAAAACGGTTGTTGAAAGAACTAAATCAAGGCGAATTTATGCAAGGTGGTGTTGATGGCGAATTAAATTTTCGCCGCGGTATTTCTTAATGTCAAAATGCTGTGTTTGTTGTAAACAAGGCGAATTCATTTTACAACAAACACATCATTTTGACATTAAGACGTACCTCGGCGAAAATCTAAATTCGCAATCAACACCACCTTGTATAAATTCGCCTTGAGCTAAATAAAAAAATTTGTAATTTTAGGTGCAATCCCGTATTCCTCGGACTCGGACTAGTAAAACTGTCAAAAAATAAAAATTCGCTCAGAGCGAGAGAGTAAAATTGAAAAGTACGGGATCGCTTTCTAGTAAAAAATGGTAACTTCTGTCAACTTCAACATAACCTCCAAATTTTGGTTGTAAATTTTTGCTTAGTTTGTATGTAAACACACTCAGCTCACACATGTAAATAACCAAAAATACTTTCAAATTCATTAGAATTCACTTAAACAAGTAATTAAATACTTTTCAACATGAATTAGCAGAGTGCACTTTTCTTTTGTTTACAATTTGG
>NW_016161671.1:39166-49393 GCF_001687245.7 Rhagoletis zephyria
TAAACGAATTCTCCTTGCCATTCTGGACTTTCAAGTTCTCAAAGCTACAAAAAAATAATAATAATACAAATAAATAGTAGGCATTTAGTGACGTAAGGTTGTTTTTACGTTCTCCGCAATTTTAATAGACACAATAATTTTTATAAATTTTAGTGCTGAAAAAAACTAAGGTGCATATATTTTAAATTCATTGCTTCGGCACTTATATGTATGCATGTACTTATATAAACTAGAGTATGAAGACAAAATACTTAACAAACTGTTAAAATCTGCAATTTCAGATATTTGAAACTCGGGTTATGAATAATTTTTCGGAAAATTTTTCTGAAAACTTTTATTTCCTTCTCTCCTTAACGTAAAATTAGTAAGGTACAAACAAAATCCACGCGTTCAGAACAAGAATTTTCTTCTAATTAATTTTTCAATTCTTTAACGTAGATAAAAAAAAGCTTTGGTGGAGTCTGCATTTTCCCGTGAACACGAATGTGTTTTTCCACTGCATTTCGAAATTTTCCATTTTATCACCGCTTAAGTTTTGGGTTTTCTTTTCAAGCGTGGCCGCCAGAGAGAGAATTACTGATCGGTATAGTTATTGGGCTCCCGCACACGTTGTAGAAACTAATTGGCTTACTTGCCCATTTTCCATTTGTTTTCGCGCCATTTGTATTAGGAATGTAACTTTTATAAATATCAATCGAAATAGAATAACATGAAGGCAGTGAAAATAGCCTGAGATCATCAAAGCCAAAAAAATTTTAGTCAACACTTGTACAATGAAATGACAGATTTTTAATTTTATTATATTGCCAAATACAACTAAAACTTTCGGGAGCTAAAAAAGTGCTATATAATTCTGAACAGAGCTAGGAGCCAAGGAACATTGAACAGGTAGTATCAGTAGAGCAGCTGATTTGATTTTTTTTTCAAATTATTTGGTTTTAATAAAAAAATTCTAAATTGATAAAATTTAATTACATACCTGTGAAACCATTGGCCACATAAAACAAGCGATTGAATAGCAGCTTTCGGAACGTTCGCCTAACTCGGCAGCGCAATCGCTCATTACTGGGTCTTGCAAAGGATGGATCAATGCTTCGAGAAACAAAAAACATTACTAGGAAAGAAAATTGCAACAATTTTTATTTTTCCCAACTTAATTTTTTATTTTTATTTTTTGCATCTCACATGGCACGCTTTAATTTAGAAGAAAAAATCAGAACAGTTAAAGCGCAGTTAGTCAACGACGTAGTGTAGTTGGATCATGGGACTGGACTATACAAACCTTTTATTAAGAACGCAAAAAAAAAGCAAATATTTTGCCCGATAGGTGGCGCAGCATTGGAGATATTTAGAAAATCCGTATTTAGGGTCCGATTTGTTTCATATTTCGAACATATACTATTTAAATGGAAAGAAATACCTACACAAAAAATTTAGCTGTTATAAAAGCTTAAAGCCACTTTTTCAAATTACAGTAAAACCCGCTTAAGTACCTCGCGAAAAATGTCAACTGTTTGAGGTACTTAGGCGGGTTGGGTACTTAAAAGAACCCGCTTAAGAACCTCAATGCGGGTACTTAAGCGAACATAATTACTGATGTAGTTACATCTTCTTGTTAACTTACATAAATACTTGAATAACAACATTGAATGAAGTATACATAGCTCAAAATCAAAATCGTAGCATTATTTAAATACATAAACAAGTAAAGAAAAACTTCATAAAAAAAAATATTTAGTGCAATGGTAAGTAATTTTTACAAGAATTAAATTGCTTAAAATGTCAGAGTTGGACATATCATTTGGACCAAATTCAAAATGATATTGTTTGCCACCTATGTTTATTTATTAATTTTTAAGATTTTTCAATCAATTAAAATACACTTCATTCCCTAACAAATACAATGTAAACCTATGCTCAAAATTTTTTAGAACACTTAAAAAAAATTCATCATAATTTCAAACTTTTTTCTAAGTGTTTTTTGAGTATACAGTTTCATAGCCCATTTCTTTTACCGAAGGTGTGTAGCGCTGCTACTCAATTTAAAAATACGTAAATATTTTAAGAATTTTAAAAGAGCACTCAAAAGGGGAAAATTATAAGTAAAATTGTAAATGGGGCACGAAAAATTTAGGTACTTAGGCGGGTTGCAAGAATGATAGAATACAAGATTGCGCCAATGAGAGAGGATTTTTGAGCGTAATTTTTGCATGACGTCATCTTGGTGCAATTGCGAGAGTGAAATACCAAAACGCATATAAAAATATGTACACAATGCAGAAAAATGTGTTAATTTTAATATTACACGGCCCAATTTGGCAGGAATCAATAAATATACAAAGATTGATTAATTAGGAACACGTAGCAATAATTTTGGACATGTAGCCCTTTAGGTAAGTACTACGATTTTTAGCACATGAAAAAATGGATGTATTTGAAATTTCATGTAGACCAAAAGTAAGGTGTGCAGCAAAGTGAATTTTTGGACTCGCCATTGTAAAAAGCCATGCAGAGTGCATATTTATACTTTATTTGAAGAATCTTCTTTTTAAAAGAATCAGGTACTAACAAAAATAAGTAGGTAGTGAAGTACTGCCCATGTATCTACTGTAGAAACTGATTTTGTATTTATGCCATTGCCAGCAAACTAAACTAAACACCAACTGTCTACATTCACCATGGAAATATACCAACTACAATTCACCAAGGAAAGACCAACATATAGTTCCATGTAGAAGCTCATAGCTCACACGCATAGCACAAAGCTCGATTTGGTGTTTAATGCATCTCCTCGCCGGCAGAGGCAAGCGGGTTTCACTGTACTTGTTTTCAAATATGTTCATAACGTGTTTTAATGTATCTATGTATATACTTATGTATGCATGCACATATTATGCTTGTACCTACATACATACATATATTAACCAAAACAAATTTGTAAATGATGTTAGTTATATTTATGTATGTATGTCAATAAATAAAATTAAGTCTATATTCATTTTATAACAATATATACGTTACTACATTACATTAATTTAAACAATTAACTAAAACTATTTTAATCTATGTATGTACATGTATGTATTATTTCCACTTAGGTCTGATCATTGAATGGACAATGTTTTACGAACGGCATATCGATGCAGTAACATCCCCTTGCGCTATATATGTAAGTAAATAGAAATATTGCAAAATTAATACGTGCAGAGTTCTAAAATGCTACATTTTTCCTTTGGAAATCATAAAAACTTATCACTCACTTATCTGGAGCATCGTTGCCAATATGATATTCGCTTATCTGCGAAATAACACCGAACGGATGATTCTTTCCGCTCACTGGTAAACGCTTAGGTCCCCGCAATTCCACACAACCGTTTGGACAGGAAACGCCTAAGAACTTTTTATGCTTAAACATTGCACTGGCAAGATAGCAAATACTTAGGAAATGTGAGCAACGGGAACGCCCTACGAAAAATTTATATTATATTAGTTTCCTTTAAACGCATGTCTGAAAAATTCATGACTTCATTAAGCTCCCTCACTTATTGGGTTTCCCTTACAAAATGGCTGAAATTTGCCACCATTAATGCAATAATCTAGATGTCCGACATTATCTTCCTGTCCCAAGAAACCTGCATTGGTATGCAGCACCTGTATAACGCTCGCATCATCGATCGATAAGCGAAAGATATGACCTTTCTTGCGTTCGATAAGTGGACGTGCCGGATCGAGGCCTAGAAAGCAATTAAAAATAGCAGGAAAATTTTATAGGAAGCGACATAAATACAAACAACACAGTCTTGTAAAAACAAATGTTCCGTTTACCGATTATCCGATGCTGCTTTATCGATAAATGATTTGAGATCATGCCACAGATATGCGCACCCAGTGAATGACCAATGCAGGTGATTTTTTCGCGCACTGCTCCATGATGCGTAAGGAAGGAGTAAATCTGAAAGGGAAACAGGTAAATATGAACATAAACTTACATAAATTTGTAATTATTTATTAACGGCATAGCAAAAGAGGTATTACTAGCATAAAGGCTAGGCTAGGCTCTAGGCAAAAAAAAATCATGGCCAACGAATTGAAAGAAATATATATATACAAACATATATCTACAACTATATAAATATGTACCTACATATGTACATATTTACTTATAAAACACTGTTATCTTGTTCGATAAATCATACAGTACGTCCTCGGTAAAATCAACCGATAAAAATTCGGGCAGTTGCGTTGATTGAGATTGTTGCAATAACCGAATCACAAAATAGTTCAGTCTAAAATGAGAATTTCACGTAAAAAAAAGTCACAAAAGTAATATAGTATACCAAACTGAGCAAGTGGCCTGAGACTATGTCTGTCTGGCAAACGACCGCCCTAAAATATTGATGAGGAAGTTAACCTCGAGTTTAAAATTGTTTTGTTTTTTTATTGCACTTGTTTTGGTTGCTTAATATAAATAAATAATTACAAAAAAAAAATGTATAATAATGAAATTGCTTAGATAACTGAAGCACTACATAGTCTGTGAGAAGTCGATTTAAAAATGATTGCATATTTGTATCAGCTGCACTAAACCATACGTGCAGGTAATCCTAAAAATTTTTAACAAACAAACTTACATATTTTAAGTATGTACATAATAGCTATTAAATGCGTGTTTACAGCCAATTTGTTATGAGCATGGACGAATACTATACATTGCACAGAAAAAGAAACAAAACAAAACAAATCTTACCGGTGCTCAGTGGCCAATTTTCCGAAAAACCTCGCCGAAAGATTTACATATTGTTACGATTTTCCTTTGATCCTCGACGATTTACCAAATCCTATCGCTCAAAATACATTCGAAATAATTGTATTGTACATAACTTTACAATAATATTAAGGCAATTGATATCTGTACTCATAGCTATCTATTTTACAACTGTATTTGTAGCTTGCTGATTCGCAAATGAACTTTCTGTGCGCTGCAGCAACACCTTTATATACCTGCGTTCGCACTCATGGCAACTCTAGAAGATTCCTATCGAAACTAATCGACATTCCATTTGACGTTTTTCGACGTCAAAGCTTCTGCATCTTTCATGGTGCATTCGGTCATTCTCTGTTTGTTCGCTTTGGTCTGTCATTCGTGTTTTGCAGTATTCGTCACACTACCATCCACCTAAGTCCGATCGTCCTCATCAGCCACGCTTGCTCTTCCAAACGCTGTAAGCCTTTCCAAGTGGGCCATTTTCATCTTGCTTCTCGGCCTTCCAACGCAATGGATTCGAAACATCCGTCATTCAGCCGCTTGACCAACCCCATGTGGACCTTTTCAGTTACACTGTGGTTTAAAGGTGCAGCCTTCCTTTCGCTGCGGCTTGTAAAGAAAACCACATCGTTTCCATGAAACCCTCTGGGTTCGATTTGAACCCTGCTGCCGGCTTATCTCTCACATGGCGCCCATGCCTCCTCCGCTAGCACATCTTGCTACCAGCTCTTTGACCGTCTAATGGAAGTCAACCCAATATAATCTTTTCTTTATTCTCTCTAGCGTTTTCTTCATTCCCAGGTTCTCTCCATCTCGAACCTCGTTGAGAACGTCCGGAATTTTCGCATCGGTCATCTTCGCTTTCTCATATCCAATCCAAACCAACCAGATATCAGCTTTAAATTATCCCATTGTATCCAGTACTTCTTTGTGATTGGGCTTTCCGCTAACACTTCCTCCCTGGTTGGACGCTTTCGCAGCTCCAACGTTCGCATTACAACTGCTTAGTCTGGGTCATAACGCTGACACTTCCCTATTCGTTCCGCACCTCGCTTTTCCGTCGGTGTCAAATTCATTGACGGGGCATGAATTGCATGGTCTACACGCTTTACTGCTTGCCTTTGCTTCATTTACCGACCACAACCTTTTCCTGGCCACAACCTTTTCCTGGTCTCCACAGCCTACGCCATATCCGGCCTCTGGCGTCGGAAACACTACCTTGTGAACATCTAACTGGCTTGCCCTTAACACTCCCTTGTGGTGACTTCTTCTTTTTCTCTGGGTTGGCGGAACAGGCACGCTTTTCCTGTACCGTTGAACAGCTTCCATCTCCTGTCGAAACAACTCCACCTCTTCCCCTAAGATTAACTGTCTGTAGTAGTACGGGTTATCGTAACCAACCCAGGAGAGGCACTTCCCTGTCGTAACGTTTAGTACATTCAAGGCTTTTAGTCGCGAAAATCGAATGAAAACTCTGACAGAAAACTTCAAAATGCATCTTGTGGTGAGTTAAAAACTCGAAAGGAGAAAATAGTCAAAGAAGCAAAGTACAAAATTTTCATATGCTAGTAAAACTAATTATTGGGTTTTCTCTTTTTACTCGTATAATAAACATTTTTAAAATAAATGTATTTTTTTTAATTATTTTTAAGTTTTTTAGTGCCTAATTTTGCCTTTCTTTCCATTTCTAGTGTCTTTTCCTGCCTATTTCGTTATTTTATTTTGCCTTTTTTTATAAGTTTTTAGGTCCTAAATTCGGTACCCTGCAAATCAACATACATATGTATGTATGTAAATTAGGGTGGTTCAACGTTTTGTTTCCAGCTACTACTAGAAAGGAAGTATATCGAAAATAAGGAGACTCGTAGTTTTTGTTTTGAAAACAGTTAGTATTTAACCGAAGTCTTTAAGTTTTGCATATATGTATGTACTTTACAGATGAAGGCAAAATTTTTTGGTAAAATTGCTATAACTGTAATCGTTGAAAATCAAATATTTTTTTATCGAATAAGAATATTTCTTTGTATCTTCAAAACACGCACGCTATAAAAAATAGGTAGTCAAATTTTAAAGTCAAATATGCATCATTTGTTTTTTCGAAATACGGGTCTCCTCATTTTCGATATTCTTCGGCAGCATTTTTGGACCACACTAATGCCAACAGATATGTAACTTTACGCGTACCTGTGCGGTGCATTGAGCAGTCAGGCGTGTATTGATCAAAGCATGCAAATAGCAGGGGTAACGGGTTAATGGTCGCCAATCGACGGTGATGACGTTGAAATTACGTGACAAATAAGCTGGAAATAAACAAAAATTAGGAATACATATAAGAATGATTATTGAAAAGAGCTTAAAGTACATACATACATACATACATATGTATGCCATTCATTCTGTTCTGATTTTAACAATATTTTGCACCTTAACTCACCATCTCTCAAAAATTGTAAATGCATATCGACAGCGGTGCCATTGAAGCCATGCACGATGAATGCCGTTTCGCGATGGCGACTGAAGCCACCCTTGAATAGCGACAGCGGATTGTGTATGTTCAGTGCAACACCGTGACGTGATGACTTCCTGTAAAGTAAAGCCGAAAACCAAAGCAAAGAAAAAGCCGATAAAATAATAAATAATAAACGAAAGTAGTTAAATCAAATGGTCGCAGTCACTAGGCTTGATATGTATATATATTTATGTGTGTGTATGTATGTTTACATATTGATATGTACCTGCAAACATATTTATATAAATTTTTAAAAACAAATAAATAAAAGTGAGAGCTCAATACTCCATTAGGAAGCCATTGAAAGGTAAATAATTCGCTGGCAGCCGGCATGTTGCACGGCGTAGTGCAGTAATGGGCGTCCACGTCGGATAATCGAAGCAAAACAAATTCGCGGTTACGTACGTATGTGTATGTATGTACGTGTGCATGTCTAATGCAAATATGCACCCAGTGGGAAAATGAAAAACAACCGCTTTGAAAATGCATTTTTTTCCACTAGGCGATGTCATAAAAAAGTATCGAGGGACGTATGTGATTTAGTAAGCATTTTTTGGCACTTTTTCGCACTTTTTGGATACTTTAGAATGCTGATTACATATTTTTACATATTAATCAGAAATATAACCTTAAACTCTTAAGACATGCATTACATTTTTTTTTCACGCTTGTAATGCATTACTACTGTTCCCACTGGGCATGTTTGTATGTATGTATGTATGTACTATATGAAATTGAATTAAATTTGAATTGCAGGTGGTGTGCGAAATCTGCGCTAATAACGGTGAGCATGCAGCCATCAGCAACAATTCAACTTGCCGTAACTAAACTGGTAGATGAGTGCAACAGCAACAACAACAACAACAACAACAACATCGTAAATATGAGTGCACTCTTGTAAAACAAATTCATGAACCAAAGCAGAAATATTAACACAAATAAAGCATTAATGGTAACTGTAAATATTACAGCAATGACATTGACTTTGACGCATTGAGTATTACAAATGTACGATTTGTTACGTACACCGGTTTGGTTAAGCATCAATGCGTTACAACAAGTGCCAGTTACTGCCGAAATTCGGTCGCTTTTCTGTTTTTTAAGAGTGTCGAAGACTAGTTTCCTCGGTTTAGTTGTTATCGTCTTCGTATTCACCTTGGTGTTTCCTTAAGTCACTGAAAGACTCAATCATGTTGCTTGTTAACACACATTTTCCGGGAAATTCTGAAAAAGTCCGCTTACAAGAAGGTATGCTGGAGCTCAGCATATCTTCGTCTTCTTTACCAGACCTATTCGCTTTGCTTCTCTATCCAATCTTGAGAAGGCAGAATAGGCGTAACCCTTGTTTTCACCGATAATATCGATGTCATCGGCATACGTCAGTCAATTTTCAGAAAGCCTTCAATATCATGAGCCTTGAAGTCCTTCTCGCTATACAAAAGCCCGCGGCCAGACGGTATCATCCCTATCTTGTTGCAAACTGTGGATGATGCTATCATGCCATGGCTTTTGTCTATTTTCAATGGATGCATAGCTGAGTGAAAGTGGTTTTCATCCCAAAACCTGGTGGGCGAGGGCACGTCTACACCAACGTTTTTTTTTTTGGCTAATTAGCTTAACTTCCATTGTTCTCGAAACTTTCGAGAGGGTTCTGGACGCGGACGTCCGGGGATTTTCCACGGCGCTGGCATGTCTGAGGCATGAAGTCATTGGAACGGCACTACTCAAGTTCAACCAGGGGGGAGCAAAAGTAGTGGCCTACCCTGACAATGTAGTGATTTTTGTAACCGGGTCATTCCCATCTGTGGTGAGTAATATCATGGATGGAACTTTAGCAGAGCTATGCTGATGAGCCGAGCAATCTAGCCTTAGAGTGAACCCAGAGAAGCTGTATAATTTCTCGATTACCACCTAAGATGAGACTGGCTACCCATTACATACGACCTGAAACAGAGTTTCACAGGCCTTTCGGGGTCATTCTTCCGTCAAGAGCCGAGGAACTTGAGGCCGCAGTCGAGTTGGCCAGTGAGGGTTCCACATTGGTGTCGATCGAGGACCGGATCTCACGCCTTACAGGAACTTTATATACATAGAGACATCTTTCTCCACAATATTCAGAAATCGGATCAAAAGTGGCGCTCGGCGGCTGCCGTATATCCAAACTCATGTGGAACAATCTTAGGAGCACACACAACTTATTGAGAAGACCCAGATCTGAGGTTGAAAGGCTTGTAGCGACTTTTATTTGGCGCTGACCGGTTGGACAACGACTTATGTACAATCTGCAGAGATGAGAATGAGCGGGAAACAGTAAAGCACGTTCTTTGCAAATGTCCAGCTCTACTTAGGGACAGAAATATCATGCTAGGAGCGTATGATTTCTCATCGTTACGAGAGCTCTCTGATTTTGACATATTCATTCGAGGTATGGCGAGTGGCACTTAGCTTCCACTTGGGCGTAATAGTTCTTCCGCCACCGTTCTAACCCAACCTAGCCAACCGTAAGAGCGTTTCGCACACATATTGACAAGTTTTAACCATTTATTTTGTTATCTTTTAATTATAGTATATGTATATTATATTTTTTTATAAAAATATATTTTATTCTTTAACAAAAATCGTATAAAGCCAATTTTAAACTTTTGTGCCATATTTAAAACAAATCCAAAAACTTTCTAAGTTTTTAATTATATTTCTTACATAAAGTGCAATTTTGAAGTTGCTAAAATGAATAAAATGAAAAGGCAAAACTTTTTGATATGAGATAGGCATTATTGTTATGATAAGCATTATAGTATATGTAGCTGCTTAAAAATTAGTTCCGCAAGATGCAAAACATGCAGACGCTAAAAAATGCATAGTACACGCACCTAATTATGCACATACATACAGGCATATATGAACATAAATAATTAGGGGATTCACAAGACGTGTTAACCGTCGTAAAATCTTA
>NW_016161672.1:0-39295 GCF_001687245.7 Rhagoletis zephyria
TTTAGGTGAAAATTTGTTGCACTTTTTTTTAGTTTTCTACAAATTGTTACACTTGTGTTTATATGGGGTTTGTCCGAGAATGAACTGTATTTTAATTGAAAATTCTTAAAAATAAATAAATAAACATAAGTGGCACACAATATCCCTTTGAAATGGCGTGCTATAGATATGACCGATACTGTATGTATGTCTGTACATAAATATGCNTTAGTAGAAGTAAATACATATTTCATGCGAATCATAAAATAAAGTGTAGATAAGGAAATAAAAAATCTGAACACAAACTTTGTTTAAACTGAAATCCTAATTAATTTTTTTTTAAATACATACAAACACGCAAAGTCTAGCAAGACTGCAATGGTTGCTTAAACCAATTACTCCGAATGCCGCACTTTAAGGTCCAGCATCGGTACTAGCTCCAGCATTCGCTCGGTCGCGAAGCAAACAAATTACCAGCATTCGGCAGTGTGAGGCGAAGCTGATGAATTGCTGTAAAAATGCTATGGCCACAAAAGCGCATTAAATTAATTTCCTGCAGGTAAATTTCACCACAAACAATTCGAAGAGAGAAGCGAAGGTGTATGCACTTAGCCAGCTAGACGATATTGCTTAGTCGCTACCCGCTACTCGCTAGTCATTGGCCGCTATTTGTTGGTTATGCTGTTGGTCACTTGTTGTCCGCGCGTGTTTGCTTTGTGGCGCGTCGCTGTCGGAGGTCAATAGCGGCTATTCTGGATCGCATCCTCGATATTGTTTTACCGCATTTTGCTGCTTCATGGCGCATCCTTTTATAACAGTTCAGTTCGTCAGTTCGCTGTTTGCGACGGTAAGTGCTGCGGATTTCAACGGCAGTGGTGGGTAACCGCGCTTGAAGGATTTGCAATGTGAGCGTAGGGCCGGACAGTGGCAAAGGTAATAGCGCGTGTTGTGGCAAGAAAAATATTATTTCAACACTTTTTTTGCAGAGCATAGCGGTATTTTTTATTACGCTTCGTTTTTATTCCTGCCGTTTTGCAGATTTCTTTTTCATTCAATTCACCTTAAGCGGAGTTAAGTGTTGTCTGTGTGATTGAGTTTGCGTGTGTCGGTGTGTGTGTGCGTCTGTTTGGCGCTACATTAATCGACTTTTCTGGTATTTTTCATTAACGTCGCCATCGTATTAGCGATGTGTTGTACACTTAAACAATATTGCCCCGCGGGTTGTGGGTACCGTCACACTTTAGCAATACCCAGTGAACAGCAGAAGATATATGTATTTAATTGCAACATTTATTTGTGGTGTGAAAAGTTTCTTGATTTAGTGATGCAAAAAAACGTAACAGTGGACGTAACTTTACCCCTAGTGGTTATGACTTTGTCTCGGCTTTCGATTTTTTTTATGAAAAACTTAAAATTCCTTTGATTTGAATGTATCATAAAATTTATATGAAATTTGAAGGTTTTTCATTTGAAGCTTGAGGATATTAAATATCGTTCTGAACAGCTGTTAAGCACAACCCAAAATATAAAAAATACTTCCAATATCTGACTAGCTTACGATACCTGATCATTTGAAGGTCCGAAATTTCTTTGCATAAGCTTAGCAAAATAATATATTTTTCTAATCTATTTATGTAGTTCTGATATCAAGTACAGAGCCTTTCGGAGACTCGCGGGATACAATGAATCATAACCTTAAATCGAATTAAGTTATATTGTGAGATAGATTTCATTACAATAGGACCCCCCTCTTCTCATAGCCAAGAGTAACTTTTAGTCAACGAATTCCTCGTCACAGCGAGAATATTCGGATCTGGCCACGTCGCAGACGAAGTTCTCGTCGAGAAGGAGGTCTATCTTTTCGAAGACTTAGCGGAGGCAGGTGTGCCATGATCAGCCCTTGCACGAGACCCTTTGTTTGTTGGCGTGATGTACCTTGTCTTGACCTCGTCCTTAAACTTCATTATTTAAGCTGAAACTCGCTTAAGCATTCTTTTGCATCGAGAGATTTACGCTAAGAACCCAATCTTCGGACATGTTTTATTTCGACCAAATAATTCAGCCGGTATACCGGCTACGGCTTTCGGGTGTTGGTGTAACCGGCATTATTCCTGTTCTCAACTCGTTTTGGTGGAGTGTAGGCACGTCAGCAACGTCCCCTCTTTATCAAATGCGGGAATATTTTTATTCCTGAAAAGCTGTTCTTTTGAGTTGCAGTAAATGAGCAATTTGTATTTCGTGCTCAGAAAATAATCACAAACACCATGGATCGGATATCTTGTCGAATAATGCCTAAGAGGGTTTCGATTCCACCCTCTTTCCCCTTATCCGGAGTTTCAAGCTTCCCCGTATTTATGGGTAGTTTACAGTCATGAAAATTTCCGATATGGCATGGGGCTCTGCCACGGTTGACAGTTTTCTTGGCTTTTTTCCGGCCACGGAAAGGCTTTGTTTTAGAAGGTGGCCAGGAGACTACATAGATAAAATAAACAATATAAAAGAAGCCTCGGAATCCTCCCTCAGAGGTAACGCATCCTCTACTGAAGCCGGTAGGACTGACCCTCCGGAGTAAAAGTTCAATCCGGTTGAAAGGCTGCGAATGGCCCGTCCCCATATGAACACTATGGTCACATCCAATTCGCTGGCTGTAGTGTCTAAACCCAACTCCTCGATGCAAGCAAACTGAGGCCCACTCTTACACGAAATGCCCCTTCAAATGTCAGGCCCCAGCGTCACCGAAGGGCAGCATCTAAGGTCATATAGAGACTGGGGTTCACCTGACGCCTGACTAACTGATGGAGGAACAAAAAGCATCTCCCAAGTGGGTCATGGGAGGCTTCGCCGCCGGCGACAAGCGAACCTTAGGAAAAGGCGGCAAAGACAAACCACCCACTCGACCAAACCCACGTAAGAATTTAGATCGTCAATCGATGGACGAAGCACGAAGCCATTCAGCGAGGATACCAATGAGCACCTCACGCTGTCGATGTGGCAACTGCAATTCCTTCTTATGGGTATTGCAGGGTCTATAAAGGAATACTGGAGTAGTACCCTAGTCCTGCACCAGTTGTCCTTCATGCCGGATGGCAAAGAAACGAATGATGTGCGTCAGAGGTATCACAGCGGGCTTTTTCAGCCTACGTATAAAATTAAAGTGTGGTATTGAAGTCAAACTACGATACTAGCATAATGTACTATTTAATATTTTTAATCAAAAATAGTTTTGTAGTAAACAAGATTTGAGTAAAATTGTTAGTTGGGAAACATATATGCCACAGCTAAATGTGGTTAGTGTGCGATGTACATACGTATGTATGTATGCATATATCTGCACAAATTTACCTTCATTGGATAAGAAGGTATGAATGGGCGCGTTTATGTTAGTGGGTTCTTTGCCAGTGTCCATTATGTATATGAAAGTGTGTTTATCAAACTCTCACTCCCACTCGAACTACTACTCCCTCACATGCATTTACAAAAACATACATGCATATGTTTGTATGCTGACCGCCATCAGGCATTCAAGTGGACGCCACAAAATATGTTATGTTATTTGTTTTTCGCTTTTTCCACTCTTCTTTTCTTTTCCGTTTCATTATGGATGCCATTAGAGATGTTTGCTGGCTCTTATTGAAGTCTCCGTTGTTGCTGTGGTTTTATGTACGTTGGCTATTTGATCTCCCCAACCTACATATGTACATAGTATATAGGTATGTAGTATGTACATTGATTTGTTTTTGCTGTTATTTGTTTTAGTTATTGGCATCTTCAATGGTTCAATGTTTGCTTAATGGAGTTTTTTTTTGTGCTTTACCGTAAGTTTATGAGTTAATTGATGTTCAATTTGGCAAGCCAAGGTGCTTGTGTTGGATCGCTTGAGTTGTGTCTGTGGATGCACAGCAAAGGGCATGGCAGAAGGTTGAGTTATTACGAAGAGTAAAATTAAGTTGAAGTTTGCTTAATTAACTTTCAATGAACGACGAGATATTAAAGTAGTAAAGTGGTCTAAAGGATAACTGAATGATATTTATTTGGCTTATGAGATTATTGTGAATTTGACAAAAGGAGTCTATTCAGAATAAGTTAGCAGCTAAATATTCACTGAAATTTTCCAGGAAAGATTTGTAATTATGCCAATTGTATTTACATTGCTTGTCTTTTTTTATATGCGATTAGGTTTTGATGTAAAGCGTTATTGATTAAACCGTATTATCCTGTCTCAACGAGGTCGAACCAAAAGGAGAGAGGTGTTAGTTGAGTTGATTTAAGGTGGCATGTGAAAAGGCTGTTAGTGTCATGCGGGAAACCCTAATGTGCGGTACATATGTAAATTGGGTACGCCGAGATCGAGTATGTATAAGAAAGAGTTTGACCTGCTACATAATAATAGACCGCAGTTAAGCCAGAGTCGCGTGGACTTTACGAGACAGCTCAAGCTACCACTTTGAAATGGGTGATGGTTGAACTATAATGGTGGCATACAGGAAGCGAGATTTGGTGAGTGTAGTGACAGTTTTTTTGTGAATGCCTTTGATTGCTTGTCTGTGCATTTTCGAGTTCAGCGGCTGATCTCATCCTTTAGTTCGTAGAGATGCCTTCGGGCCTAGGTGGAGGTGTCGCTTTCGACAAGTGTCCGTTCTTTCGCGTCGGTAGAAACCGACCAATAACTGCTTGCTCAGTATTATATTACGCTACCTGATTAGGAGCAACTAGGCATCACTTCGTACATAGATAGTGTTACGGCATCCAGTAGTTGGTCGGCATGATGTACTGTGGTACGTTTGTAGCCTCATCCATTGCATTCTACTTGTGCCTGCTGCTAGGATTACTGCCTGTCGGTGGTGGTTAGCAGCGTCTCGGACGACGTTTGCGGCTGCAATGCTCTACAACAAGGTGCAAGGTAGCCATTTGCCTACTCACGTGTGGTGCGCAGTACGCAGCATGCGCTAAAGAGGCACCAACCAAGGCGATTCCTCTTTACCGATATCATATTGTGGCATATGCGGGTCTGAATAGGCGTTGCAATGCACCAAGAGCTGCTGGTAAGCGCAGAGACGGTTATGTTGCTTAGGTGAGATCCATAGAGCCGTGTAGGTTACTTGGGTGCTAACAGGGAAAGTTATATGTGATGCACCTAACCGAAGTGGAATTCGACAGCGGCTTCTTTGACACACAGAGGAGTAATAGGTTTCTGGTCCGAGATTGAGCTCGATTCCAGCCAAAATCTGCCCCTTTTGAAGATATCGCGGATCTACAAAGAGTTAAGATGTCAGAACAACAGCGGGTAAAACTCAAATCGTTCTGGTACGCAGAACCTGCGGTCATCAGAATCTTTTGCTGCTTGCACAAAATCAGAGTCGTGGTGGAACAAAGTCTCATTTATCCGGACACCGAGCACAAATTTGAATCCAGTTATACTCAGTACCAATATTTTTAAGAATGCAGCTCTCCTGCGACGAAGCATACTCAAGTTGGGTTCACGGGAAAAATAATGGTTATCACCTTGAAAAAACTCAGAGGAGAGCCATTAAAGTTTTCTGCCAGGCCCCCGGTAATCTACTTGAAGCGTGAAGAGGGTTAGACGTTCCATTTTAACTAAAAAAGTTGCTGGCACATGCAGCTTGAAGAAGCTATGAAAAGAATATAGAAGATAGAGAAGATCTATTATGAATTCAGAGTCATTAAAAAAACTGCATATTTGGCTGAAGTACGAGACACGGGCATCGAGCTCCGCGACTTAGTAAACCGAAATGCCTACTTTTTACACGAAAAACCATTTCAAAAATAAATCATTTGTCATTCGGAGGTAGTGTAGAACTGAAGCTCGCTCCGTCTGAACTGGCAAACATGTTTTCTAATTCGTTTTCTTTAATACCAAGCGCGACATGGAGCATTTACTACACCCGATAGTGTCTAGCAATCACTTTGATCTTCTTTCCGCTTACCATGAGTTTCTTCCCCTCTCGATCCACTTTTATTTTCCATGTTTCGCGGTGCCTAGTGGAAGGCCTGCCAATCAGTGTTGCCGTTTTAGCCCTTTGGTGGCTAAATTTGGCTACCAAATTCTTTTTTTGGCCACAAAAATTTGAAATTGCCCCTAGCCCTTTTTTTAGCCCTTTTCAAAATTTATTCATCATTGACATTAAAATTTTTTATATGATTTTCATGAATTTAACTCTTCGCTCATAAAGCGAACGCCTTTCCTTTAAGGCAAATAAACTGTTCATTGTGTCGCTAGCTTAAGTGGTGGAAAAAGTTTGTTTATCGGTTGCTTCTTTTACCTTTAAGTAACGCAGAAGTTGAAAGGACGTTTTCTATAATAAATTTCGTTAAAAATAAGCACAGAAATAAAATGAATTTTGCAATGTTAAACGCTTTATAAACTGTAAGATATGGCTTAAAAAATGTACAGAAATATTGTCATGATTTTGATTTTACAGATGATATCGTCAGGTTAATGAGAAATGAACAAAATTGTAACGACGAAGAATCGCTTAGCGATGATAGTATTGATATAGATATAAATATTTAATGTGTTAAAAAAAATGTTTATAGATTAAATTATTTTACTATGAGTTCATTAAATGAATACTCTTTTGTTTGTTTGATACATACAGCGTCGGACAATAATAAAGCACCGACATTTTAATTCTTTGTAAATTATAACATAACATTTTAAAAATTTCTTTTACAAATGGATATTTTTCGAAGCATAGTTTGAAATTATTTAAGTTATTTAGTATTGTCCGACACTGTATATAGATATGATTCTAGTACTTATGTATTCTTAATGTGATCTTTGTTTATGTAAGAAATTAATTTTTAAACTGTACATACATATGTATATGTATGTTTTTTACGTTTCTGGGCCGTTATCTTATCCATTAACGATTTAACTATACTTTAAAATAGGTAAGTTGGCGGCCCTTAATATGCTTTATGTGTTACACAACAAGTTTTTTTGTTGAATAAAATATTAATTCTTTCCAGAGTTCATTGTTTTTCTATATCATTACTTATAGAAAATGTTTGCGTGTATACTTATATATTTATATGTAGGTAAAAAAATTTAGCTACCATTTTTAGCCACAACGACGATTTTTAGCTCTTTTTTAGCCCTTTTTTAGCCTGAATTTAGCTACCGCTAAAAATGTTTCGCGGCAACACTGCTGCCAATGCCGATTAGAGGGTTCCATTCCAAGGCCTTCTTTTCAAAAGTGCCGTCCACTTTACGCAAAATGTGATCTTTCCGATCCTTCGTGGCTTTGCTTAACAACCCCTCATTTAGGACTGTTTAAGGCCGAGCAGTTCGGAGTACTATTCTAAGACCAGAACAGTATCGACAACACTTTGGACTTCAAACGCCTAACCTTTAAGATATCCTTATCCTCAGCCTCCACGAAGCACTTAGTGAGGTAGCGCAGGAACACCCTGAGGAATGCTTCCGAAGGTAAAAAACATTGTCGCCTGCGAGAGTGGGGAAGCAGTGTGTAGTAGCCGGTACGAAGTAGCTGATTCAGCGGACCAGGATGCTATGCTGGGTCGCTATAGCCGTGATGGGGCTCTAGAGTTTACGGAATTTTGGTGGATGGGCTCTCTCTGGTCCAACGGCGGTAGCCTTCATCTACTTATGGCTATCAATAGGTGCCTGGCCTATTAAGATGATTGCTGCATTACCTGGATAGGAGATGAGGTTGACCTTCTGACACACCGACTAAATTTATTGCCACCAAAACAATCATTCACTAGCAAAAGCACTTTCTTAAACACCGAAAAAAAATCTTCAAAACCTTTCATTATATCCCAAACTTTAAAGTCAATTGCGAACCTTTTGATGCGCCACAAGCTAATCTAAAATCTCGTCTGCCATAATAACAAACAGCACACAAATTTATTATTTTCCTACTTAACCACTGATTTTCCTTAAAGTTCATTTTCGTTTTCTTCATTACGGCCAACCACTTCCTGTTGGTGACTAAAAGTTTACACAAAGGCCGCCAAATGTTCTTGGGCGCGCAAGTTCATTTGGAGGCGGCTGGACCCAAAAATCACAGCGGAGCAGTAAAAACAAACAAGTAAATATACCAACGTTTTTATAGAAGGGGTAAGAAGCAAGCAAAGACAAGACCAAATTGCCACAAAGTATTTGTGTAACAAAAAGAAATTAAGAATAAAGATGAAGTAGCTATGCAACCAGCTAAACGAAACCAAGAGCAACTACAGTGAAATGGTGTAGGTTTTTTTTCCTGTAAATCGAGGCTTGACTTCGCGCCCATGAAGGGGTGGTAAGTAGTTGGCAGGTAGAAAG
Source organism: Rhagoletis zephyria (assembly GCF_001687245.7). Classification (NCBI taxonomy): domain Eukaryota; kingdom Metazoa; phylum Arthropoda; class Insecta; order Diptera; family Tephritidae; genus Rhagoletis; species Rhagoletis zephyria. The sequence goes on from NW_016161672.1 coordinate 8,288, forward strand.
CCAGCAGTAGAGCCATTTACTTAGCACAGCTGCTAGCTCCGCAGTCGTGAGACAGTTGGAAAATGAATTACGCGGGAGGCAACCGACGCAACGTTTAAACCAATGCTTTTATTGGCTTAGCGCCCAACCGCCTTGGAGTCTTGTGGTCATTAAATGCGCAGCGGCTCAGCTGCGGCTGCTGCTGTATCTGCTGAGATTTTCACCTCCTTTGCGCGCGCTCAACAAACACGTCGTCGACGGTGAACGTCGATCGGGCGGCGCTTTAGCCACGAGGCATGCTGCATGAATGTGGCATTCAGCAGAGGCATCGGAAGTAAAAATGAAATGTGGCGCACAATTAAGCTAGTGAAATTGCTAAATTATTATATGTGTAACTAGCGTTGTCGCTGTCGCTCATTTTTCTGTCTGCCATAAGAGGCGAGCTGATGGGAATAGTTAATGTTGCAACAGCGACAGCGGAAAGGACAATAAAAACAGCCACAAGGTGCGACGAGGCTATATCAATTGCAGTCAGTTCGGTGTGCGGGCGGCGTAAAATTTCGAGCAAATGCGGTGCGGCAAGCTGTCGAGTTTTAATGAGGCGTTAAAATGGAGGCCGCTGCTGCACGTAGCGGCGCATCGCAGCTGCAATGGCGAGTTAACGACGCCTTCGGCTTTTATTTGTTTGTTGCTCGCTTAAAACTTTCTCATGCAACACGCGCGCGCCTTTGTGCACCTGTGACTTGGCCATTGGTCGGCTGGTTAGTTGCGTCCATAGTACAGGCACGAAGAAGCTCGCCTCTTTTAATGACGAAATTATTATTAATATGCGTGAGATAATCAGGCGCGCGGCTGGATGGCTAGCCATTTCGTGAAGCTGCTGGCCTGCTAGAGAAGGTAAAGAGAACTACTATTTACCTCTGATACAGGCCGCATCAAATTAAAGCCTTTTCCACTCTCCTTGTGTTGAACGCTTTAGCCAACTTCTAATTGCGTTGTTGTTTTTGTCTTGGTAAATTTTCGTTTGTTTACTTTTATGTTCTTCTCTTTTTGTGCTATAAAAATAAGGCTGTAAAATTAAATCGCTATAAATTCTGCGTGATTTTATTTCATTTCTTTTTTCTGCTCAATTTTCTCTCAGGAAGTTGGTTTTGCTGAAGCCCGACAAAGCATTCCTTTGCGTCACAATCTTTCCTTACCTTTAGCGAGCATGCTTCACGTGATGTATTTGTTAATTTTATGTAAATTGCTGTGGCAACAGCTGCGCCAAATTAACCATGGTAAACATTTATACATATCTCCAGGTGGATGCCGCAAGCATTTCCTTATCATTTAGGTTTTTATGCCGCAAGAATTGTTGTTTGTTTTTGTTTTTTAAAATTGTGTGTTTTTTTCAGCAGTAACGATAAAGTTGTTAATTTGCAAATAAAAATTTTCCCTAAATTTATTGGCATTAATTTTGTTTATGTTTGTCGAATGAACTCCTTTCGAGCTAAATGGAAATAATAAAGGAATTTGCATAGTGGAAGTGAGAGAAAGAGGGAGAGCGGGGTTATGCAGAGATTGTTTGCGGAAGAAAACTTTAGCGATTTTAAGCTTTAAAATGGAGAGAGTGTACAAGCTTAATGCAAGTTTAAAAAGTTAAGTCAATTATTAAAATGTGGGTATGAATCGAAATGGGTTTAAAAACCCTTTATTGTTTAGCCACATTAAATTCTATTTGAATTAAGGGAATTAGGTAATTGAAACATGTATCACCATATTTGTTTCATACGAAAGAATGTTTAAGAAGGTGCTAGTTAAAAATATTTGGAAGAGGGTTGCCACCTCTTTTAAAAGTCGAATCTAGTTAACCTATACACAAGTTATAAGAAATAAAAAAGGGTGTTAAGAAGACTGTAGTGTGAATATTTAGATTTTTTTTTGAGGTGCTCGAAGAGAGTTACCACCTATTAAAAAAGTTAAATTCAAATTATTTAATATGTTAAATGAATTATTAAAAGACGGGTATCAAACGAATTGAGTTTGAAGATAATTTATTTGCGTACTGTACTTAGTTCATTGATTAATTGAAATATGTATCACAATGACAGGCGAAAGATGTGTTAAAAGATTTTAGTTTGCAAATACTTTTAAAGAGGGCTGCCACCTGTTTAAAAAGTCGAAACCCAAAAAGAAGGAACAAAACTTTAATTTGCAAATAAATTTGATTAGAGTTAAAGAACTGGGCCTCTAAATGTACCATAAGGTTTTGGATTTTGAAGATAGAGTTTTTTTTAGTGGTGCAATGTGATTTAGACGGACGGATTTATATTAAACATTTGGAATATTTATTTAAGTTTTAGAAAAGGGTTGCCACCTGCCATGCGGTTCTACAAGTTACTATTTTTAATATTTTACTATATTTAGGCTTTGATTGGTTGGTTATAACTAGTAATTTTTCAGCCTAGTTACAAGCAGACAAAGTGGAGGAGAATTTGGCTTCACTTGGAATTTTCAATTGCCGTCAGTTGGCCCAGAAGGAAAACAAATGGCGTGCATCGTTGAACTCGGCCAAAATCGCTTAGGCGGTTATAGCACCGAATAAGAAGAAGAATGCGACAAGCAATTAGTTTTAAGGAGCTTTGAAATGACAAACTCGTGCAAAGGGTAGCCACTTTGTGGTTTATATGAACTCTCTGCATGAGCAAAAGATGTGATACTACGGGTCAATGTCCTGCGGAGACAGCCCTGAGTTTGTAGGTATTTTTCTGATTCATTCCTAGTAGAGCCCGGGTCTAAGGGGATCCAAAGGTATTCCAGATCTGTACCATTACTTCGGATGGTACTCGCTTTCTTGATCATGACCACGGCTGATATTCAAGGGTCTATGAGGGGTACAAGGTATATACGGACCATTACTCCTTAGACTCACAAAGCCACCACTCTCAGTTCTGGTGAGTTTACTAACTAGACATTGGGCCTCATGCATAAAAAGTGAGCTTAAGCTCCGACTCGATTTTCAGTACAAATTCTTGAGCTTGAGCTCACCCTTTCAGTGCAAAAAGTGAGTCTGAGCTTAAGCTCACTTTTTATGCATAAGGCCCAATGTTTGATTGGAACTTACGAAGTGGGGTTAAATATCACACCGGATCAATACTTCCTCTTAGACTGGCCAGCTTTTGCGAGTTAGACAGCTGGGATCGTACTTTCTGATGTACCAGCCCCGAAAAGAAAAAAAACATCTGAACTTGAGCTCCGTATAGCCTTTGATCTGGCAAATCTACAATAAGCCAGGTACATACGCCAAAACCCGGAGGATCAACACATACCGTTGTCGATTTCAAACCCTCTGTCGAAAGAACGAAAAGGAGTTCCTGTTCCGTACCAAAGGAGATACTAAGAGTCCCAGAACTAAATCGACTAGGAACAGTCTTTTATAAGAGCCAGTAGGTGTGCGTATGTAGATGATATTGACATTGTCGGCCTCGAAAACTGCAGCGTTTCTTTTGCTTTTCAAAATGGAATTTAGAAGCAAAGTGTATGGGACTGGTAGTACACGAGGACAGGACAAAGTTCCGCTGTTATCGAGCAAACAGTCAGCGCATTTGCGGCCCTACTCTCGAAAAACGTTTATCACCACTGGATTTAACGTACTCGAATAGCAACAAAAAAGTATAAATATGTAAATATGTCTACCCATCGCCTATCTTGCCCTTACTAGTCACCCACTACTAGCCACTTACACATTTGTACCTCATAATCATTATAGCGATGCAAATTTAATTACTTGCAATATCCCTTAGCTGCATGCAAAAGCTCTGACCCACCTGCTCACTAAAATCGCTATGATCCTCAAATTAAGTGTTGATTATCATTCCCACGCCATTAAAATCTCAGTGAAAAGTTTAATTTTTGATACGTCCAAACGAGATGGCGAGAGTAACAGCTGATGTTAATATTGGCAAATTAACACAATGCACTTGCAACAGCAAGCACGAACGCGTTGCAGCAACAACAAATACAAGACAAACTAAAAGTTGGTGTGGAAAAAAATGTATAAACTAAAAATAAAACTAAAACGCCCAACTTGCGTCAACAAGCGGAGGACAATGAAGCAAAAAGCAGCACGAAAATATGTGTGTAAGTAAGGCAGGGAAACATTTAAAGCGTTGGAGCATGAAGTCAAGGCTGCCCAATAGAAGAATAGTGCCCGTCAGCTAACTAGTCAACAATCAAGCAGCAGACTTTTGGTGGAATTTTATTAAGTGTTTAGAGGGTGTGGAAGGAATAGTTATGCTGCTATGGGTTCTACATACATACATACACACTATGTAGTGTTGAAAGTTTAGGAATGTTGGCGAAAATTCCAACGGTTTCAGTCTCACTAACGAAAGGCAAAAATGAGTAGAGTTTCCGGCTAGTGTGTTGGTAGTATGTGTAAGAGGAGCCTTCATCGTTGCATCGTAAGAGTTGCTTCATCGTAAAAATTTTTGCGTCCATATGTTCCCTGCAGTGAAAATTTGAACCAGTATGTGCAAATTCCAGTTCATGAACTACTATTAAAGGATAAAAGTCATACCAGTTCGTTATGAACTATTATTATACCAGTTCCTCATAGAAAATAGTCAACTAACTAGTTGGTATAAATTCTAGTTCGAAAACTGATGTTCGTTCGTCATGGACTGTAAGTATACCAGTTCTCCCCAGTGAAATGCCAAACCTGCCAGTAAAAATACCAGTTCATTAACTAGTATGTGCTGAAGTGGCGGCCTACCATTCCAAAATCAAGAATAAAATGCAATTAATTGCTTTTCTCGCAAATGTTGGCGGTGGCGTCGAGTGAAGACTACCGATTCTGGTACTGAGATCTCAGCTTCGAGTCCTATAGGACGTCATTAAATTAAAAAAAATAAAAATTGCACATATATTTTCATTTGGAAAAAGCCTAAATACTCTCCAATACCATAAAAAAATTAATGAAATAATATGTTTTCTTTTTAAAATAATACAATTTAAAAATTACAGCAAAAGGGTTAAATAAAAAATAAATGGGTTGGCTTTCCATTATATCGGTTTTTAGGTGTTTTCACCAGACTATCACGAATTTTTTCATGAAACTTGGCGGGGATGTTAAGAATCGTTTATATTTACATTATTTATCACTCTTTTCACTTTATTAGTAAAAGCATTTAACTAATTTGTTGTTGTTTAATTATTTGCAGTTCCCCTAGCAAATTTTTATATAAAAAGGACACTTAACACTTATATTTTGATAAATATACCATCTTTGCAATGTTGACGTGTATTTTGTAAACATTAAATGTATTTTATTTTACTTTTTAACAATATAAAACGCGTTTAATAATTTCACTACTCTTCTACAACAAAGTCAACAAGCAAACGTGAATACAAAGATGCTACCAGATTATCGAAAATTAAATATTATACACTAAAATGAAAGGATATTCAACAATCTACTTCTGTTTCATAATGATCTCGATAACATTAGGGAATAAATGACTATGTCTGCGGCGCTTAAAAAAAATTCAATACTTCGATAAATAATGAAAATTTGTAATACAAAATCGCGTGATTTTATAAAAATAAATTTTTTCATAAAAATCAGTAATATAATAAATAAATAAATAAAGTAAATAGTGAAAATTTTTAATAAAAAAACGCGCAACTTTGTATTAACATTTTCGCCTGCGCCGCTTTAAAACAAAAAGAGTACTTCGATAAATAATTTAAATTTTTAATAAAAAATAGGGTGATTTAAAAATTTTAATTTTTTATTTATTTTATTTATTTATTTATTTTATTATGGATTTTTATAAAAAAAAAATTATTTTTATAAAGTCTCGCGGTTTTTTATTAAATATTTTCATTATTTATCGAAGTAAAATCGCACGATTTTTTATTAAAAATTAAAATTATTTATCGAAGTATTGATTTTTATAAGAAATTTTATTTTTGTAAAATCACGCGATTTTTTATTAAAAATTTTCGCCCGCGGCGCTTTTTTATAAAAATCGATAGTTTGATAAATAATGAACATTTTTATTAAATTCAGTACTTCGCCTGCGACTATTTTTTTATGTAAAACTGTTTCTATAGAAAGTGAAAATTTTCAATAAAAAACCCGCAATTTTTTTTTAATATTCTCTTCATCTGGCAGCACCAATATCTGTGTTAATTTTCAACACTTCCGTGTAATCAATGAAATTTATATAGTGAATTATGCAACTTTAAAAGTAAGTAACTTTTTAAATGGAAGCCTCCGCGCTCTGGGGGTTTCACTTTTAGAATCCGAAAAAGCTCCTCTATACGCCCTAATTTTGTATTTTTTTTTTTTCAAATTTGAACCGAATTTAAGGAAAATTTTTCCCAAATAAAAATCTAAATAAATAAAATAAAACAAAAAAAGCCGCTATCTGAGATTCGGGTAAACAATTAGTAACTTTCCCTGCAGGGTTAATAGATGTATATGTTGTATGTATGTATTTACATATGTATCCGGCATGTTTTTGACGGCCAAGTGCGGTTGTTTTGACTGTGGCGAAATGGCCAAAAGTTGCTCGACTCCGGCTAAGCGTTGACAGTGAAAGTGCACTGCAGTTGGAAGGAGTTAAACTACAGAAGGTTCCAGGAGGAAAGAAGAGAAGCTGTGTACAGATACCATCTATTTATAAATATACTCGTACATACATATCTATGCATGTATGTATATGAATATACGTGTGTGTGCATGCGATATTTGAGTGTAAATTTGAGTGCAAGCAAAGCATAAAAGTGGCGGAAGTAAGTGCAAAAGTTTTCTACTAAAAAATTAGTTAAAACAGCAATGAAAACAAGCAAATTGAAGCGTAGGAGTTGGGTGAGCACACGCTGAAATTGAAGAGAACTGTGTACACATGTACGTACACATATATGTATGTGTGTATATGTGTTTTGAAGCTACGCAAAAGTTGCTGATGTCGTTGGTGATAATGTTAGCGTTGTTATTAAACTACTACGAATATATTTAGTTGCAGTGCAACAGCTAAGTGACTGAGATTCAACTGAGCGCATAAAAGCGTTTTACTGCCACTCACTCACAAATGTTTTGGTTGCTATGCACGAAAGTAGGGAAATGGAGTGTGGTAGTGTTATTGCTTTGCTTTATATTGTGAAAATTAAGAAAATTGCCCGCAATACTGGTTATACTAAAATTAAAGGAGGAGTTGGAGAGAAAATTGAAGTAAACAACGCGAATTTTCCCTCTTTGGGCTGGCAAAGCTATATATGTATGTATACAGTCGTTTTGCTAGCTTGCTCTTGGTTGGTGTTGCAACATGAAAAAGTTTTTTATGTCACACACAATGAAATTACTTCGCAAGTTTTGATGCGCTCGGAGGCTTGTTAGCAAGATTGCGCGTCTGAGAGTTGCCGCCGGATAGCGCTCATTAAATGTGGTTAGCGAAAAATTTGTATAACATGCCATATACATAATTGCTATATATGTATGTATTTAAAATAAATCACAAACGCGGATTTGCCATGGTAGAAGTATGTAGTTCGTTTTAGGAAAGTAGCCGCAAGCATTTCCTAGGTAGGTTTTCTAATTTCTGGTGCAATACTTTCTTTATTTCCCTCTATATTGCTGAGTTTTACAGGAGCAATTTTAGCTATGGATATCATTTGAATGAAACTTTCTGCTGGTTGGCGAATTAATATCATAACTTTTGGATTGGTTGACTCTGGATAAACTAAAATTTGAAAATTTAGAATGAAAATATATATGGGGAATTCCTTTCCATACCAGCCACCCCGAGCCCATTTTTATTGTAGAGGAAAAAATGTTTTAAGCACATGAAACAACTTATCATAAAGTGTGGTTTTTGATGCAGTTTGGCCTTTTGTAAAAAAAAATCTAACCTCAAAATAAGTGTCTAAGGGGAGGCATGTCGCCATGAAATGCAGGTTTTTCGTCAATAATGGTGGTAAAAAATAAAAACATTCAAATAAATTCGATCAAATCACAATTTTGGGGGTTCATGGGGTCGCTGGACAAAAATTCGATGCCAGTTTTTAACTTCAATACAATTCAATTTTTTACCAATGTCTACAAAATTATGTGCAGGAAGCCATCTTGAATTTAAAAACTCGCGTTGTATTCTTGTCCAGTGACCACAAGAACATCCAAAATAGTTGTTTGATCGAATTTATTTGAATATTTTTATGTTTTTTTTGATAATTTTTCGCGAAAATCCTGCATTTTCATGCGCTCAAAACATTTTTTCCCCATAGGATAAATGGCGGTGGCCTTTTTGAAAAAGAATTCCCCATATGTATGTTTGTACAGTAGAGTGGTGCAAAAAGTTATTTTCCGAAATAGGGTTTAGGGCACCTTCCAAAATTTAACCTCTTGCCGAAAGAGGTGATTTTACTAAACTTACGTTTCTAAGTATAAATTTAGGGGATGCTCATACATTACTCTAGAAGTGTTGTGTACATATATTTATCAAACAATTGGTTAAGCAATCTAAGAACATTTCAAATTCGAATTATCTAACAAAATATCACAAGCTTCAGTTGTCATGGAAACGGTAGCTTTTTATGAAAATCCCCAAAATTTTTGCCAGTTTCACAGCCGTTCAGTAGCGCATTTCAAAGTCATTGAGAACCCTGTATTGGTTAGAGTAGAAAATTGAAAGTTGGTATAGATATTACAAATATCAAAAAAAAAAAACTAAGAAATTTTCATAAAGCCCAGTAAAATTATACTTTTTCTAAAATAAGATTGTATCAGCGCTTTTTTGATGCAGTTTACTTCTAATTGACAAGTAGGTTATTGGGCTTTGGAGTCTTACCCCTAAATTTCATATGGCATCATTACGTCCTCTTGAATTTTAGGTTTTTTGAATTTTTAGCGATTTGCAAGCTTAGTTTGTATTTTTCGTAAAAAATGTTTGAATAAAAATTTGTGGAAAACTTTATTTCTCACATTTTTTTTTATAAAAAAAAACATGTTTTATTGTAAATAATTAGCAAAAACTGCGAAAAAATTTTACAATGTCACGGTTTTCGCCATTTTTCGACAATTTCTGTTGCAAATATGCAACGTATTGAAGTTCCAAAATTGTAGAAATTTCATTCCCAACAACTTTAATATAACAATTTTTTTGTACGACGCTTAGATCACGACCGGGAACGCGCCAAACATAGAAATATAAGGGAACCGGAGTAAAATTCATTTCCATATCACGTCAACCGGTACTGTATGATGGCCAAAATTTTGTAGGACGGATTACAAAGATTAAGGCCATAAAATTATCACATAGACGCCCCAATTAAAAAAGGTTCGGCCTTTTGAAAAATTCAACATGGCGTCTAAACTAACCGTAAATTAGATTTTGCTTAAAACGTTTGTATCATCGGAGAACTAAAAACACTAAAAAAGAAAAAGTAACAGCAGGTTATTATGTTTTTGAGGCAACTGATTACAAGCCTAAGGCATGATTTTAAAAATTCAGAATGGCGAATCCAATATGGCGGGCAAAAAATTAAAAACGATTCGAACAGCTGGAAATGTTTTCGACTGGGGTTTTTGCTGACGCTTATTACGAATTCGAGTTCAAAATGGCAGACCCACAAAAGTTGTAAAGCAAAATCTAATTTACAGAAAGTTTAGACGCCATGTTTGGGACGCCATTTTGAAATTTTCAAAAGGCCACACTGATTTCAATGAGGGCGTCTATGTGATCATACAAAAATATGTTCGTACATAAGACATGCTACGTATTTTCAACAAAAAATATTGAAATATGGCGAAAACCGTGACATTTTTCGCAGTTTTTTCTAATTATTTAAAATACTAAAAAATGATTTTTTTTTTATTTACAATATTACAAAATTATTATTATTTTTTTTTTAATTACAATATTAAAAAATGACATTTTTAAATCTTCTATACAAAACATGTGGGAAATTCAATTCTCTACAAATTTGTATTCAACCACTTTTTACCAAAATTGGAAAATAAGCTTGCAAATCGTAAAATACCCAAATAACCTAAAATCCAAAACTGCGGAATGTTGCTATATGATTTTAGGGGCAAGACTGTCGATCCATTTATTCAGCTACGCGGTTTTGCAGAACGACGATACCCGGTTTTGTACTTTAAACGACGATATGTAAATCCCCTAAGGGTGTTGCCTGCCAGTTGCGTACCTAATCAAGCAGAAACCAAACCTCTATTCGATTGATAGGTGATGTTTCTTTAAAATGTCTGTATGTGCATATGTACGTTTGCATAATTTATATGCAAAGTATATATGTACATATTCTACTTAACGCATGCTGCTTAACAAATTCGTGTATGTTAATATGCTTCCCTGAAGCGGATAGAACTTTTTAATGAATACTAGTTTTGAAGTGGAATACTAGTTAACTCATTTGCATCTACTACGTACCACATACTAGAGTACATACATACATACTTTCACTCTCTCTTCTGGCACTTAGTGATTGCGGCTGTCATGTTAATCTGATTTTAATAAACTGTGTTCAAACTTTTTAATCACCAACGAAAAATTTTAACTACTTTGTCAAACATGCAAGCAGGCGTGCAAGTAATACACCACTGTACTGGTTGTTGTACTGGCTTTGTTGTTGTTTTTGGTTTTTGTTTTTGTTGTTATTGTGTTGGTGCGTAATTCTGCTGTAAATCTCTTTACTTAACAGTTGGCACACTAGTTCGTGCACACACGTGTGTGTTCAACTGATGCTGGAGGCATTTACGGAAACTATGGCTGATATGCGCTTAAATATGTCGAACATGTTGGTTGGATCAACGCTATCGACTCACAGAGTTGCATGCTGGAAAAACGTGTACATGAAAGGAGATGAAGGGGAGGGGAGGTGCGCCTGCACACATACCTCTATCGTATGCGATTGCTATCTACAGCGATTCTACGTTTTGGCAACTACCCCCATTCTGTCGCTCTGACGCACACACCACTCGCTGCTGGTTAATCTTGTTGTGCCAACTTTAATCCGCCGTAAAATTTGTTGCATACAAGCTACAAGGACGATACCAAAAAATACAAATAAAATAAAAATAGCTTTGAAAATAAACAACCTGAGCCACTTTCCAAAAAAAAACAATAAAAGTGCAGATTTTGTGTGGGCGACAAAAATGTGGCCCATGCAATTTTATTGTTGCTGGTTGGCGAAATTTTTTATTTACACACTTTATAGTGTTAAAATCGCACTTTGTAAAATAGCCATTAAAATGTCTGCTGTCCCATTTTTTCGTTTTGGTTATAAATAGCAGATGGCAGGCATAAATACAGCCTTCAAATAAAGTCAATCGTGGAAAATATGGAATTTAATGTTGAAGCAAAATACCTTGAGGTTCGCTGAAGATTTAAAAACGTTATGGCTTTAAGAATTGGAAATATTTTGCTTAAGCTGATGATTTCAGGTTATCTAAGACAGCACAGTTTTTAGGCACCGCCAGTATTGCCATTTTTTTTTTTTAACTTTGAAGTCCCAAGAAAAATAAATGTATTTTTCACAACAATCCTGCAGCCTTCAAAAACGAAGGCAGTTTTTGAAAGAGCATCACACGAGGTCTTAAATTCTAAATTGTCTAGCTTTTGTTTACACTCCACTTTCGTTTAGTGGCTAAAACTATAACTATCTAACGATCTCTGTGCGATCGCTATTGACGATTTCTGCTCGCCACCTTTTGTAGTTACGCCGCTTAATATAGCATTTTCGGTCTCTTGCTGTTTATTTTATTCATTAGTGGTAGCGGTTCCTGCTTCCAAACATCTAAATTTCTTCTCTATGCAGATGACCACAATAATTACCCTGCAATCAAGAATATTTATTTATTTATCCATTGCCCTTCAAGCGGACCTTTATGAACTAAATTCATGGTGCATTCGGAACTATTTATGTCTGAGCGTCTCACTCTGCATACACCCGAAATATTAGTTATTTCCCTGCGCGCTACCACATCTCTGGACTATTTTTTTAACGTGGTTGTTGAGTTTAAGGATTTAGGTTCCTTTCGGCAAGAAATGGAGTTTACCTATCCACGTAACCTATATTGTATCAAAATCTTATGTTATGCTAGCCTTTATTCGGCGTAATAGTACTACTTTTTCAGATCTTTACGCCCTGTTAAGATATATGCTCTGCTATACTTCTTTTATACCATACCATACCATTCTTTATATGCGGATTGTATAGAACGAGTTCAGAAAATATTCATAACGCTACCCCCTATCCCTTTTGGCTTGGTGAATTTCTTTTGTGCTTTTACAGTTCTTTCACATCGGATCAACTCTTTTCTCACTCACGTTCTGTACTTGTTGAGGCCGCTGCTCTTTTGGCTAAGCCGCACGCTACCTCTTTTCTCTTAAATCGCTTGTGACATGGTAGCCACAGTAACCGGGTATCATTATGTTCAGTAAGTTGAAATTCTCAATGCGCTCATGGACTTGAGAGGCTTTAATCTAAAAGTGTAAGAGAACTTTGGGCACCATCCGACTGTCGCAGAAGACTATGATGCTCTAAGTAAAAAAACCTAACACTTTAATATTCGGAACAGAAAAAGTCCTCAAAAAATTTAAATAAGTTTTAATTTTACTTAACTTGCATTCAGTTTCCAATGATAGCATGTATATGTATCAATAGTTTTTCCATTATATTTATAAAATAAACCGAATTCGCGCTTAATTATCACAAAAATATCATCAGCCATCATTCCTCCACTCTATCCAAAATGGCAACAGCAATATTTGTAAAGTAGATATTTTCCAGCTTCAATTTTTGCAACTAATGAATGAAATTAATTGCGCATTGTTTCATGTGTGCACCTATGCACTTTTAGCTAGAAATATGGACAATGCAAAACAGAACCGAAAAAATGTTGAGTCTGTGGCATTATTTCAATGCAGGCATTTAAAATTTCCCACCGAACAGAAATTCAACGAAGCTTTTCACATTAGAAAGTATTTCCGTTGTGCTTGGCTTGGCTTTTCACTGGCGCGCTGTTCATGATTATAACACACATCAGCATGCTTACAAGTACACTGGCGGTCATTAGAATGGACTCGCCTTACTTTGAAGAGTTTATTTTATGTTTAATATTTTTTTATAAATGCCGTGCTAGCTATACAACAAACACACTATAAATTCCCTTTTCAAACTTTATACAAAAATTATAAAAATTTGACAAAATCTCCACCAAATTTTTAAACTTTTTATTCAGAATTTTGAGAAAAATTTCTGGTATGAAGTTTTGTAGACCATTCAATTTTAGGATAATAAAGTGCAAATTTCAATTGGCTACAACATAACGGTGGGCTACAAAACTGCATACCAGAAATTTTTCTAAAAATTCTGAATAAAAAGTTTAAAAATTTGGTGAACATTTATCGAATTTTTATAATTTTGGTATAAAGTTTGAAAAGGGGATTTATATGGTGTTTGTTGTATAGCTAGCCAGGCTTTTATAAAAATATATTAAACATAAAGTAAACCATGGAAATATAGCCAAAACTCTTCAAAGTAAGGCGAGTCTATTCTAATGACCGCCAGTGTATATAGTGCCCTTCATAATGATAAGGTCACCTTATTGGGATAAGTTTTTAGAATGTATTTTTTTCAACTTAACCGTAAAAATCTAATTTACAAACTTTGCTTAATAAATATTAAAAACAAATCAACACTCTTATAACATAAAAATTAATTTGAAACGACATTGCCAAAACTTATCAATATAGGGTAATCTAATCATTATGTCGGGCACTATATGTACCTACACTCCCATACACTTGAATAGGGACAATGCTTTTCAGTTGCTTTTTTCTGGTTTAGTTTTCTTTTATTTAAATTCCATTATTTTTCAATTCATTCTCCAACAAAGATCATATAAACAAAAGTTTCAAACTTTTCAAACGTTTTTCTTAGAATCTTTAAAAAAATCGTGGTATGCAGTTTTGTAGCCCATTCAGTAGGTATAATAAAGTGCAAGTGGACTATCTACAAATTGATTTTTGGCAGTTTTCTACTGCCACCCTTCCGCAAGCTCAAGAAAATTCGAAGATAAAAGTTTGAAGTTTTCACGAAATTTGTAATTTTTCAAACTTGCGTTTATATGGTTTTTGTTGGAAAAATAACTGTATTTTAATTGAAAAATAATGGAAACTGAATCAAAGAAAACAAACCCAGAAAACAGACAGCGAAAAAGCATTGTCCCTATTCAAGTGCATGTGAGTGTACATGTATAGATAGCAACTGTACCTTTTTCATCCTTTTCGTGGTAGGAAGCGATTTTCAGAGCTTTTGAAATTGCTTTATTGCCAACAACAGCAACTACATAAATATTATCACTGCTGCCTCACCCGCAGCACTCACCTGTGATGCCGACTGAACAAAACGAATGACGAAAAAAAAAATCCACAAAAATTATTCAATTCATGTCCAACATGCGCCGCCATCAGCTATCAGCTCCAGTGAATTGCCAAAAAACATGAGCAGTGGCCACTAGCCAGCCAACGGAACGTGCCACATATCAGTCAAAAAAGTTGATGGATGACTGGTTAAGCCAATGTTGCATGGCATACCATGCTGGCAGCATAAATGCGGAGACTGGCATTCAAATATGTACATATGTATGTCATGCGCACATAAATTCCGTCAGCTAAAAAATAAAGCATAATTGGCAGCTTTGGTTGCCGACAACAGCAACCTTCTCGGTTTGCAGCATTGACCGTCGCATCTCTTTACCAACAGTCAACTCGGTTATCACCAGTGGCAACCTGACAATGATACTCACCGAAGCCTTCACTGCACTCCTTCAGGGCAGTGGAAAGGATGCTTTGGGTTACACTACTCTATGTACATTTATAGAGATAGCTTTGTCGGAATGGAGTCGCGTTGCCGGCGCGCACGTGGTTGCAACACGATTTGTTGGACTATCATTTCGTGCTAAAATGTTTTCATTACTTTCATTTTAGTTGGTTGTAGCATTTGGTTACTTACTTGCTTGTGGTTGCTGTTGTTGTCAACAACAGTCAGGAGCATCATCGTTGTGCTGCTGCATTCATTTGTGTAACCACTGGAGATTTTTCAATGGCAATAGCTACAATAACAAATGCTCGGTTGGTTTGTTCTGTTGTAGCTCTCTGTGTGTGCGTGTGTGTGTGTTTGTGTGTGGTTACCGGTGACTGCTGGAGGTGTTGATACCATTCGACAGGTATTAGCCATGCATAACAACTGAATACATACATACATACGCTTGTAAACAGGCTACGGTATATAGAAGTAGTAGTAGCAGTAGTATTCGTGTGTTTCCGTACAGACATCTAAATCAAATCACAAACATTTGTTCATAATCGTTTTGTGCATTGCTATCGAATCGATTTGGTTTTCATTTATTGCTAGTAATAGGCTAGATTTGGGCATTTCCTTTGCACTCTGCTTGATTAGAGTTGCCAAAATTTTTTAAATTCAACTGGCCAACTGTAACCGATTGAATCAAAATTATTCAATGAGCCACCCACATCTTTTTTTGTGACAAAAATTCTCTCATGTCGTGTTCCAAAGTCTAGTTGGAGGCCATAACCTCCTTCCCTCCTGTCAGGTAGCCTCTGAAAGAACTCAGGCCCTCTCGACTAAAGCTCATAAAATTTTCCGAGATTCCCCTAAAGAATGTTATAAATTTCTTGCACTGCATTTTTCCCTTAGGAGCTCTGCTGCGTAGCCTTTTCACGGATCATCAAAACCCTCATGTCCTAGTACCCAACAAAGGTTAACCCAGTTATGCATGCTTAGTTCGTTTAATAGGGTTTTGTAGTTGTCCACTAGCCTAGAAGCTTTGCAATAATCCAGGTTGAAGGATGATTTCGATGGCATTTTGTCTGTTTAGCTTGTTGACGAGAACCTCAAATAATCCTTTTAAGATCATCAATCGCCCGTGAAGGTCTCCACTTCCTATGCTTACTAAGTTGCTGAGTAGCAAAATGCTCCAGCAATCCTCATTGTTAGTTAGTATGGCTGAAGTTGGTAGACCCGTGATGATTTCCCAGTACTTTCATTACGCAATTGAGTCTTTTGTTGAGAGTAACATTAGATACTATTCCTAATACGATGACCTAACAACACGCTTTCCTATAGTGCAATGCACCTTTGAAGACTTTTGCTACATTAATCTCCACTACGTTTAATATTTCTTCCAACGATCGTCTAAACTTATCTTATAGGGCGAGAGGATTTTTGCGTCCTTGGCGGCGATGCTGCTTTAATTTACTTTTCAGTCAATGAGCAAAATCATCATGGCAACACAAAATTCAGCCGGATCTTTGTGGCAGAGTGATTGAAATGAGAAGCCTGGGCGAACATTTAAACGACGTTATATTACCCACATAGTGGAATACGTGAACTTTTCAAATAAAGACAGATTTTCGTTGATACCTCACACATAAGTGTTTTTATTCCATTCTATTTCAACATCAACCCACTCACACTACATAATCCTTTAACTTACTCTCAAAGCTTGCGACAGGATTCCGCCGACTGGATAATCTTGAGCATTTTATTTTAACAACTTTTAAAACTCCCAATACATATTTATTTTACCAACTAGAATTAAGAAATTTGTTTAATTTCTTGGAGTACGAAACTCTAGCAGCGTGGTATCCCTTCCTAAATCGTTTAAACTAATTTTAAGTTGCATTTGATTGTGCTGGGTCCTCGTATGTTCTCGCACACGCCTTCATCTTCATGCAGAAATTTGCCAATACTTTCTTTCAAAAGAGCCTGCAAAGTGTTTTTGTAAACGCCTAGCCAACATTACGATTTTATGTAAACAAGGTTTTCTAAACGAATGCATCTGCATTCGGGTGTTGGCTGTTCCAAATATATTTACATTTACATAGTTACAGACATATTTATGTAAGAATGTGGAAGTGAACATGTACAGAGATACAGAGTACATACACGTGTACATTAGGATGGCACAAAATATACGGACAAATCTAGTTTTTATAATTTTCTTGATGCCACCAGAATTATAGAAATTTGCAAATAAGGGGCCCTTATATTTTTATTTTCGGTCAATATATAATCGTGCGCCGGTGCTTGGGGGTTTCCATATATTTTATAAGGGGAAAAATATATCTTTTCGTAGAATTGCCATAAATCGTTAAAGTACCTTTTTTTGATCTAGTAAAAGTATTTACCTTCAGAAATCTTCCATCAATAAAATTATGTCGCTTATTCCTTCATTTAAAGGTACGTTATGTAGCTCTGTACCTTAAAATTAAAGAATAGGGGAATTTATTTTTAAAACTTATCTGATTTGTGACTATTTTAAGTAGGGGAGTAAAAGAAGTGGCCTACGCTGACGATGTAGAGATTTTAATAACCGGGTTATTCCCATCTGTGGTGAGTAACATCATGGATGGAACTTTAACAAAGCTAAGCCGATGTGCCGAGCAATGTGGCCTTAGAGTGAATCCAGAGAAAACAGAATTAATGCTCTTTACGGCCAGGAATGAGGTCCCAAGCTTTGAATTACCAAAGCTGAATTGACAAAGCCTACGATTATCTAAAAAAGCGAAGTATCTGGGAGCTATACTGCATCCTAAGCTAAGTTGGAAAATAAATATTGAAGAGAGAATAAAGAAAGCGTGAATTGCCAACTACTCCTGTAAGTGGCTTTTTGGGAAGACATGGGGTCTCAATCCAAAAGTTGTACTCTGGATGTACACAGCGGTTGTAGGTCCGATCTTATGCTAAGGGTTTCTGGTATGGTGAACAGCCTTAAAGAAGAGAGATGTATGCATCGGGACAACATTTCCTATTGACCTTCACATAACTTACACCGCATCACTATCGGCTATAAGACTCAGAGAACTGGGTATATGGAAAGAAAGAACTATCGGCATAGCAATATAAATTCCCGATTGCCACCTAAGTGGAGGCTGGCTACCAATTACATTCGACCTGAAGTAGAGTTTCACAGGCCTTTCGGGGTCATTATTCCGACGAGAGCCGACTGGGACGGTGAACTTGATATCCCTACCTGGATATATCATATGTACACCGATGGCTGCAAAATGGAACGCTGAGTTGGAGCAGGCATTTACTCTGAGTCCCTGTTGAGTGCTTGTTGCGACTCTGACTGGGCATTGGCCGGTTGGTAGCCACGCGAGAAGGCTGGGAATAGCCTACAACGACTTCTGTAGAAGCTGCAGAGATGAGAACGAGCAGAAAACAGTAGATCACCTATTTCGCAAATGTTCAGCTCTAATGAGGAGCATAAATACCATGCCAAGAGCATATGAGTTCACATCGTTACGAGAGCTATCTGATATACATAAGTCTCCACAACATACATAACTTCATTAACAACGCCGGTTGGCTCTAACATATTCATTCGAGGTATATGGCATCAAAATGGTACTTAGCTGCTATTTGGGCGTAATAGTTTTTCCAACACCCTTCTAACCTAACCTAACCTCGGGAAGCACACAAAAAAATATTTTGGGTTAGGCCACATCTGCTCTCTTGGCCTCAATTGTAAATAAGAGTTGAGGTCATCGGTTGAGAGAAATTAGTTAGTAAAATTTTAAAGTTAAATTTGCATCACATTTTTTTCTTGAAAATTTCTGAAAGGCAATATTTTCATTTGATAAAAAAATTCTATGAAAAAATTTATGGAACTTCTAAAATTCGGCCACACGGTTAAATGTTAACCGATTTCCGATATTTTTCAGTTGAAAAAATAAATTGAACCACCCTAATGCACATATTTCTGAACGAGTTTACATTTAGCAATTTATTGCTATAACAGCTGCTGGCTGTAAAGTTGCAAATTCATTGCTGCTATTAGAGATATTCGGTGCTAATATCCATGTTTTAACACTTTCAGTCGGGTATACCCAGAAAATATTGTACCATTTGGTTTGGTTACGATGCATGCACCACCAGGTATATATTAAGGTTTCAAATATGCGTTGATCCATTTATGAAATATTTGATGCGGATAAAACCTTGTAAATGTTTACTTTATTGCGAAAATACGAATAAAAATGCGTTTAAAATACTGAGAAAAATTCCATTGGTTTTTTGAATAAGTAAAACCGTAAGCTTTTTACAACTTGCCACGGTTTTTAGCTGCATTGTAATTTGCGCTCAAAAAAATTATAAATTGGCTAAAGATTATAGCTGATATAATTTTTGAGAAAAATTAGTTGCTGGATTGCTCAGAGTGTGAGTAGAGGTTTAGTTGAATAATTGTATGTTGTTGAATTAATCTTGCCAGCTTTTATTCAGAGATTTGCCTTGCTGAATCTAATTTCATAAAACTATCTATCAAATTTATTCCCGGTATGTAAATATAGGGATTCAATTACATCAGAGAAGGAAGACGAGTATAGGACCATTACTAGAGATTACTTTTAAAGCCGCTCTAAATAAAAGTTACACTTCAAAAAGCTGGAGAAAGATAAAAGTACAGTGGAATCCCGATAATTTTGAATCACAAGAGATCAGCAATATTTTACGAAATAATGAGGTTCTCGAATTAGCGAGATTTGGATTTTACCTGTACTGGAAAAAATATATAAAAGAGGTTCCAAAAAAAAGAGATTCATTCTGCGAGGTTCTGGAAATCACTTTTAACCCCTGCCCATTTGAATTCAAAGCGAACATGACTCAAATTCACTCGGAACTGAATTGCAGAACCTGCCGGATTGACGGTAAACGTAAACGTCTTACGATTATGATTTAATTTTTCGATAAAACCGCAGAGTTGGGCTTTGCATTACGAAATACAAGAAGTTGTCACAAACGATTTACGAGGTTGAAAATAACTTGGATTGAAAAAATGCGAATTAACGACGGGCCAAAACTATTAACAAGGTACCAACGAATAGTTACGAATTTTAAAGATTTTTGAATGAACGGCGCGGACACGAGATTCCACTCAAGCTAGAAAAGAAAAACACTCGAACAAGAAACTAATTAAGACCGCCAAGCCTGAATTCCATTGTACATAAATGAATAGAAAAGCTCCTAGGCATTTATTGTTTATATGGGAAGCAACACTTTTAATAGGAAAACATGCAAACATAAAATAAAGGTCCACTGAATCCGTTTCACATAAAATGGCGGTTCTAATATAAAAATTCGAGCGCAAAGTATCTCCCCACAAAACATACGTAGCCTACTACACTTTCAAGAGAATATTCAGCAGAAACTGGTCATCATCTTAAGGAAGCAATTACAACTCGGGGTGAGCTTTAATTTCGTCCACAATTCTTGCCCTTGGTAACGGTCCTCCCACTGTTGACACATATTTTTTTTTTCAGTTTCGTTGCATCTTTTTCAAAACATGTCGCTCCTGGTGGTCTCCGTGCTTCAGTCATCAGGGTGTTTTGTGTCAGCATCGATTTTTGAGGATGGTCATCCTCCAGCAAGCGCAGAAGTAACGCGTGCATTAAGATCCCCCCTCAGACGCACTAAACGCTGCCCTAAACCTGATCCCTATCGACCTTCACTATGAAATCGGCGATCAGACTAGGCGAGTCAGGACTCCTCGGCCATGTGTTGATTACTAAAATCTTTCCAACTCATTTGCGAAAAAATTTTTAAACAGCACAACTCTGTGACTCACCAAATGTACAAATCTATAAAAGTGCGATAACCGTGTGCTTCAGCCTTTAGGTAAAACAGTTGCATAGAAAAACTAAGCAAAAATATGTTGTGTCAACCAAGCGGCGCTATTAGCATCTCCGATTACCATGTCTAAGCTAAGAACAAATAGTTAGAGGCTCCCATTTTTAGGTATATAAATATATATTTGAATCCAAGAAATGCTCATTTGCCTAGTGTAAACCTGTTTTACTAAATGAAAATCCACCACACCAACTACACGCAAAAATCAAAGTGTATATAAGTTTTTTTGTAGTCTTTTTTATTGGCTCTAGACTGGTTTTCAGTACTTAATAAAGCTAAATGTTTATTGGTTTCCTATTTCAGCCGCCACCACACCACATTTTAACCACGAATCGACCTTCTGAAGTACTAATTCATACAAATCATCAATTGACTGAAATTAATCAGTTATAACGTAGCCGCTGAATAGGTACTTACAACTTGCTGAATTGTGATTATGGCAATACTTTTGCACTTGTATGGTTATACAAAGGATAAGTACTTGAAATAATATTTTTTAAGCTCCCATGAAAAGGCTCGATTTGTATGAGATCCGCGCTGAATGTGCGGCAAGCGAAAGGTGAATCTTTAAATAAATGAATGAATGAATGAAGTTTTAGTGTCGTGGATGACTGAATGGCTTTTTGTTGCGTAAGTGCCACATTCATTGTATAACGTTTTGTGCTAAATGTGGTAGAGTGGATAAATGGATAAATGCTTAGTTGCATGAGTGAATGATTCGAAGGTTGGCAGCTTGGTTGGTCTAGGCTGGTTGGGAGTTTATCTAACTACTCGCGCTGGTAGTGTAGGTTAAAGTAAATGGCAAAGAAAACACCTTATAAATTCTTCAAATTGGCCTTTTGTGCGAAATACATAAGTCTTGCTACTTTCGCGATTACTTGCCGCTGACTGCAGATGTTGTGGCTGTTGAACTCTCTTTGCGAGCGCAACGTCTCTCTATGTTTTTTTTTGTTTGTGTGATTATT
Source organism: Rhagoletis zephyria (assembly GCF_001687245.7). Lineage (NCBI taxonomy): Eukaryota > Metazoa > Arthropoda > Insecta > Diptera > Tephritidae > Rhagoletis > Rhagoletis zephyria. The sequence goes on from NW_016161672.1 coordinate 29,956, forward strand.
GTGCAACAATCTGCAACATTTAAAAAAGCTCAATTTTTCCCGATTATGAACCAAAGCAGCGAGCGTAAAAGCAATGATGCAACAACAATATTGGCCCATCAAAACAGAATATGCTGGGATTAAGCTAAAGAAGATTTAAGCAACTGAGCCAGCCAAATCGCTTTATTCATACGCACATGCATTTATATGTATGTATGTAATATATATGAGAATATTTTCATTCGACTTGTATGCGAAATCGATGAAAAGCAATTTGTAGCGAATCGTTCGTATACATACATATGTATTGGTGTATATCGAACATACGCCAAATGCAGTGAAATAAAATGGAAAAATTACAGCTTACGCAACATTCTAAAGTGTACTGCGTATAGTGAAAGGCTTTGCGGGTAGTGGAGCATACGAAGACAGAATTCAGCTAGATTTTATGGTGTTGCGAAGCTCAAAAGATTTGCTGTCATTTGTTTAGTGTAAGTAAGCGTAGTTTGGCAAATCCTGGTCGTTTGCTGTGAATTCAGCTGAGCTGAATAGTGCTCTATTGAGCTGAATGTTATTGATTAGTGCTGAATTGGATACTCTATTAGCAGTGGTTTAAGGAACAATTGCATATGACTGGATATGCGAAAGCATTGGAGTGTGTATGAGGTGACTGTATTTAGGTTGCTTATTTGATTTAAGCGTGCATAGTTCGGAGAAAGCAGGGCATTTTAAGGGAATTCAGCTGAGCTGAATTGTACTGTATTGACCCTGTATATTATTGAAAAGTGTACTCTATTAGCAGTAGTTGAAGGAAAAATTGTAGCTATGTCTTTACCATAAAAAATCTAAAATTGGAACTTTTTTACTTTTATAAGCCTGCAATCTGCAAGCAACTTTTATGAAGAACATAGTAATGAAAGTAGTATTCAGCGCAACTCAACATTCACCATAATTGAAGATTTACTGCTTGGAAACACATTCGACAGTATTCAGCTAGATTTCAAAGTGGAAGGCAACGTTTTTACTTTTTAAATCAGCTTATTTGCTACGTAAACGTTCAATATCAATTATTGTATATAGTTCAGAAAAATCATGCTGAATTAATTTCTAACTAAGCTGAATTATCTTTTAGCTGCGCTGAATTAAATCAGCCTACTTGCTACGCAAACCTTGTATATGATTTTTTACATTCAGCTCATAAAAGTGGTGCTGAATTTGGTAAAACCGCTTTATTTTTATCAAAAACTAATAAAAATAAAAACGCATCATCTATATTTGTGTATTCAGTGCAAGAAGGGACGCCTATAAAATAAAAGGCGGCTTCCCCAGTCTTAAACCTAAGATTTCTTTGCGCTGAATTAGTTTCAAACTCCGATGAATTAACTTTTATTTGCGCCAAACTAAACTAGCTTCAAACTACGCGCAAACACTGCAACCTTCTTTCTGAATTTTTTGTATGCAGCCCTGAAAAGTGTTGCTGAATTTTCTGAAGCTTTCCATTTCTTCGCGCGAATTGCGATTGGCTAACATAATAATCCAAGTTTTATCTAATTTGCCAATTTTCTTCACCACATGCAACACTTACTTAATACAGTTATTCAGTTAATCCACGCAATGCAGCGTGTGTGTCTACTTATAATAAAGAGATCAACCAAATTGAAAATGTCAAAAAATTATAAAAGTGATGACATAATCAATGGAGACGCTCTTCTCTGACATCCTGCTTTTTGAAGTTTCACTCGAAATGCCTCTAAAGAAAAGAAAGTTTGCTCATACTTAAGTACATAGACGTAGAAGCACATATTTTCTTAGCTCTAAGTGGCCTGAATGACAGCAACTTCCTGGGCAAATATAATCTTTTTCAATTTTTTTTTTATTTTTTGAAGGCGGGCTTTTCTTTTCTTTGATTTTCTTTCTTCTCACATTGGCTTCGCCTTCAATGAATGAATGTTCGCCAATTGTTTGCTCAATTTCTTTCACATTGCTCCTTGCCTGTCATCGTCTACACACACACACACACACACACACACGTGCTTGCAGACCGTTGGATTTCGTTGGTATTTTTCGTGAAAGGCGTTCTCGTGCCCGTTGACCAAATTGAAAATCAGGCGCTTGGCTCTCAGATTTCACACCCAACTTGGGGGGTAACTTGGCTGAAATGCCTGCCTGCTTTCAACGCTTTTCCGCTTCTTTACTCATCCGAGTGGCTGCTGACTTGTCACTTTATTTATGCTACGGCCTTTTCTTGGGTCTTGCCCCCCGGTGCACAAGCGCTATACATACATGCCACATACTCGTGCGAATACTTGCTCGTTTGTTATCTTGTTAACGTTCTTTCATTTTGCCGGACATACCAATTGTGTTTGTTGTGCGCTGTGCTTTGCAAGGAGTGATACGAGTTTGCAACTTTTTATGCGTATGAGTTTGGGTGCGCGTGTTTGTGTACTCGTTTGCAACAAGTTTCCTTTGAGTGTTTTGAAAATTGAAACACATCAACAATAGCAACAACAAAAACCACTACTCTAACAACTACTACATATCCGTTTGTTGCGCAATTTGATAGAGATATCGTTTGGCATGCAGCCTCTCACATTACCACACACTTGAATATATGCACACACATTTGCTGCTTTCAACTTGTGGACAGTCGTCCACTGTTGGCTAGTTCGTGGTGTCACAAGCCCACTACATACACACACAACCAGTACTGAATGAATGGCCTGGTGAAATTTTGACTTGTTCCGGAAATAATATTGTCGCAGTGTGATCGTCCGTTCCTACTTAGTGAATATCGTGCGTGTCAATATGTCTCTGATAAATATATTTTTGTATGTTGGTAAGTCAGTTCGTGTGCGTCCAGGCAGGCGTGTCCTTTTTATTCGACGCTTGTACAAATTTTACTGCAACAATTTATTTGATAGCGAATTGCTTGATATGATATTATGTAAAAGGATGATGGCAAAGACGCTGCTGAATATTTCTAAAAAGTGAAAATTTGGAAGGAGTAACTTTGGCGGCTTAGAATGGTATTACAAAATGGACGCAATATGTTCCTTTGAAGCCATAGAAATGTTAAGGGTCATAGTTATAAAAAATTTTGTAGCATTTGCAGCTATTTAGAAGATTTTTTGTATTGCTAAAGTATAGAGAGTACAGTGTGTTCAACTAAACACATGTAAGTCGATCAGAGTAAGAATGTTATACGACGATATGTGACCGGTCAGCAGTCCCACAAGTCATCAGATTGAGGCAACATCCCAACAATTGCTGAGCAAAATATTCACCCAGATTCTGTTGTTGGCTTCGAAGGCCGATAGTGGAAGCACTAAAACTGATTGCGCACCGAAGAATACCTGGCTCTACATAGACAGATATCTCGAGTAAAATAGTTGGCTATGATTTTAAACACAATTTACTCAAGACTTGATTTGCCGATTCCGCCTCATTCCACAATGTTCCAAGCCATTTCATTTAAGCCTAAAAGTAGGCTTTGGGTCCTTGCGGCAGAAAAGTGACGGTAGGCTTAACAATGCATGGAGCGCAGCATTTCTTTTCAGTATTCAGGTTTCCAACGCTACTCATTTCCCCATGACGTAGATATATAGCTTATGATGAGTCTGATCATAGAGGTGAAAGTCCATAGGAATCCTTAAGGTTACAGTGCAGATATTTTACCACAGACCTGCTCACACTGCCAGAAAGTTTAAAAGGCTTTGAAGGTCTGTTGTTCCACCACACAAACAAGAGTGTTACTCATAGAGTATACATAGCGTATGAGTAACATTCTTTCCTGCTCATATTTCCTACAAAAAAAGTACTTGCGCAGTTGAATTTGACCACTCATTGAAATTGCGGGTTTCTAAATTTAAATAATATTTATTCTTTAATAAACAGAAACAGGATGAATTAAGAATACATTAAAATTTATGGCGCTTGCTTTCCTACCGACAAATCTCATTGCCCGCTTCGCTCAAGCAGCAAGAAGAGCGCAACGAAAAAGCAACACTTTTTCTAGAAAAGAAAATATCTTTGAATATGGCCTATGTTCTTGTGTACATATAAAAAAGTAGAAGCGCAAGAATCAACACCTGACTTCGCGTCCGCTTATGGGAGATTTTTTTTTCATAACTGGACATTTTTGAGTGTCCGCGTCCGATTATCAGAAAATCCGTGTATGGGAGAGCATTTTGTATGGAAAAAAACCAAAAATTGTTCGTTCCCAAGAATGTGTCCGCTTATAGAAGATGTCCGCTTATTAGAGCGTCCATCTATGAGAGCTTTCACTGTATATATATATTTTGTTTTATATGAGAATTGAAGTCGGTGTTTTTTGCTAAAAAGTAATTGTTTATTTATCCTTTGATTTTCTTCATTAATATATTGATTTGTTTTTGTCACAGAACAGGATTTAACGCAAATGAAAAATATACACAAAAATCGATATTTTTTTAATTTTTCCCCTGTTAAAACTTAAATATTTTTAATTTTTCCATCAAAACAACAAAAAATCTGGCATGATAAATGTAAGGAGAATTTTTTTAAGCTATTATTTGCCACATGTCGGATTAAGATTGTTCAATTTCTTCGTAAGATATATGTACGTAATTAAGTGGAATTTTTAGCTTAATGACGGTAAATTTGCAAATAACTCAAAAATTTATCTATAGAAAAAATAGCTCTATTTACGCCATTTTTTATATTATTTCATTTCTAATCTAAATTATTACATTTACGGTTACTAATTATTTTTTGGCGGAGCTTCTTTGGGGATCTTCCAATGTGCGACGTGTGAAAATATTTTTCAAGTTCGTCAATGAAAGTTCAACACTTTCTTCTACTATTTATATTGGGAAGAATGCTATTCAGACTGAGCGATATAAATATGTTTACTGTTTGAGTATGTTTACTATTATATGTTCATATGTATGTTTTGTATCTAAGTATTTGTTTATACCACTCACCTCACCAACATCTGATCAGCTTCTACAATGGTGTCTGAAAGTAAAAGAAAAGTAAGAAAATTAGTGCGTTTCCTCAAATGAAACTATACGACTAGGTATGTATACAAAAATATGATAACTGATGAGTTTATACGCATAATTATTATATATACAGTATCGGTCATACCAATAGCACTCGCACTTAAAAGTGATATTGAATTTGTAATTAAAATACCGTTCAATCAAGAAGAAAACCCCTGTAAATCCATCTTTGAAACTTTATAGAAAACTAAAGAAAATGCAACAAATTTTCATCCAAATTTAAACCTTTTTTCTCAGAAGCGTTAGCATTTTTTTGTCAATATTGTGCATATTTAAAGGTACCTTTAAGTTAGAGTCGAATAAAATATTTGGAGAGCAAGTCCCTCCACACACATAAGCCAAGATAATGCTTTTATGATAAGTCAACAACATACAGAGTTACCTATTCCTTTCAATCTTTGAGCTCACTTGGTTATAAACCACTTAGTTGACGCTATAAACTTTGTTTTTGAAAGTAAAGCTTCCGATTGATTTACATAGCAGTGGTCAGCGACCCGAAAAGAGGTTTCTACCCTCAATTCGAGAAACTTCTCCTTCGATTCATCTTACAAGCGTGGAATCATCACTATATAAGCTAGGGACGTTAAACATATGTTGAACCAGTCCAGTCGTGTAGATTACACAACTTCATATTTTTGTTGAAAGTTATTGAGAGTACGCCGTGCCTTGGTTGGACAAATGGCCTGAGTTTCCCTCACTCTATGATTCATCTCCTTTAAGCCTTGCTGGTGGGATAATAACTTCTCTGGATTAACTCCATAAGGCGGAGGTAAATGTAAATCCTATATAAGGTATCTGCGCGAGAGGAGCAAAGAGACCCTTTGAAGGCTTATCGCCGTCGCCGGAGACTAAGTGTAAGCTCCCATACTCTAGACATCATAAAGTATAATCGGACTGGAAAAAGTCTTATATTTCCATTGTACTCTTTTTGTAGTGAAAAGTGCTGTTGCTACTTTCTCGATACGTTCCGCTGTGTTGTTATTCCAAAGGAGGTATTTGTCTGGCATTTTTCCTGAGTTAGAATTTTTTGGTTTTGGAAAATTGGCTGGTACCGCCTAACCTAGGGAACTATGTAACTTAGTCTTAGGTGGGTATACTACCTCGAGGCCCGAATTTTTCACCCATTACTTCGAAAAGTATTGTAAATTTTATTAAACTCTTAACTTTATTGCGTAAACCAAATAATCCAATAAAAATATAGTAAAAATCGTTTTCAGCAAGAGTTATAAACGATCGGTTTAAACGGCACGGATTTAAATTACAGTTGTTGTAGTGCACATACACATGTGTAGATATACATATGTACGGAGTAGCATACAGTAAAAAAAAAGAATTTGCTTTACTCGATATTTCATGGTCAAATGAATATAAATACGATTTTCAGTTTAATATGTACACATACAGGCATGTTAATAGAAACTTATGCGCAGATATGAATTTTGGTTGAGACGTAATCGAATGTATAAAAGCAAATAAATTTGTTCACCTAATATCTCAAACATATGAATGTAGGTAAAGCGTATGCATATGTTTGTACATATGTATCCGATATAAGCAGGTACGTACGTACGTACATAAGAATACTATTCTAGATATATGTAAGTAAGTAATATTCATAGCGGAAATTTGTACTCAATCACAACTTCGCGCCATCATAGATGTGCATTACATATAAAGCGCAAACGCATGAACTTGTTTGCACATTAAGGTGGTCCAAAAATGCATGTGAAAAATTAAAATCGGAATTTGAATGCTCTCACCCAATTGTTCATTATGTACACCAATTTTAACACTAGCAAATAGAAAATTGTTGAATAAACATTTCGGTATCGTTAGTGGAAGTCTCCTGCAGAGAAAAGTGTTGATTTTCAAGAATTTTATAGCATTTCTACGAAAGCTTGTTTTTGTTTTCCCACGGAAAACTTTGAGCACTTTGAGCGACCGCTAAATATATTTTGATTTCAAAAAAAAAGAACAGGCGTCTATTTTTTGCGGTATAGTACAATCCTAGTGGTGAGAGCATTAAATTTCCGATTTTATTTTTTTTGTACCGCCCTAATGCCCATACATTTATATGTATGAAAGCCGGAATATTTATGTCTGCCGTGAATTTTTTCGCACGAATGTCCGTCCGCACTGAGTGCTATGTACATATGTACGTCTAAGTCTTTTAGCAACACATCTCTCGCTTTTTTTTGCGTAGTTCTGATTTCTTTCTTTTTCAGCAGTTGTTGTTAGTCCATTTGCTATACTTGTTGTTGTTGAAGACGACACAGTCACTGCTGCTGCAGCATATCTTCTATTCAACAAATTCAATTTATATTCATATTCAGGCACATCATTCGAGTCTATTATTTGTAGATTTACATAATTCTGCCAGCTTCAACTTCGGGTGGTGCGGGTGGCGAAAGTGCGTGATCCTAATACGAGCGAGTGTTGCTTTTATATGTATCGTATCTGTTGTTGCATCTGGAGTAGAAAACATTTTTATATATGTATGTATATTTACATCTGAGCTGCCTTCTATTCCTTCGATTTTTTTTTATATTTTCTTTTGTATATTCTTGCTAAACGAATATATTTGCAGATATATGTGCACATGTGTACAACTTCTATTACAGTGGTTTGCGATTTTGAACTAGTTTCTTATACAAATGATAAATTAGTTAGCTTTGAGATGACCAAAAATTTATGTTCAGTAACTCGTTGATCTGAATTGTATGCCAAATTTTTAAAACTTCATAAATTTAAGTTAAATTATTTAACTAGAAAATGGCGACTTTTTAAACAACCAAATATTTTTTTTAAATGCTAAAATGAAATTAAGACCAGTTTTTAGATAATCATAAATTCAAAGAGGCTTCTGTGTTGGCATATTTTAAGCCGTTGCATACGTTTCTGCAGGCGGTTTGCGGAATTGGATATATTGTCTAATGCAAATTTCGTCAATAAAGTTCCTGCAATTTAATGTCTAGCGGATAGCAGGCATTCAATTTTTTTTTATTAAAACTAAAGAAAAAGGTAAGGTTACTTTAGGTTAGAAGGGCGTCGATGGAAGATTCCATGCCTCAATTGGTAGGCAAAAATGCCCAATTTAAATGCGCTCTGGTACTAAATGGACATAGTGCATGTAATTCTAATGGACACCGACGCTCTAGCTCTGAAAGTATTCAGCTCGGAATTCGCTAGTAGTAGTAGAGGAAAAGGGAGGCCACCACTGCGATGGAAAGACCAAGCGGAAAAGGACGTGGCATTTCTAATTGCCGTCAGTAGGCACACAAGAGAAACGACTGGTCAGCTTTGTTGAACTCGGCCAAAATCGCTTATACGATTACGGCCTAAAAACAAGACCGGATTTCTGTTTATATAAATCTGCAGTCCCGGATATCGGCGCAGAAAGCTTTCAATTGACCCACCCTAATTCTCATCGTAATAAGCTTCTGTAGAAAGACCTCATTGGTATTCGCCAATATAATAATACCATTGTAATAGCACAGAGCTTTGTGTTGGCACCGGAAGGAACTCTTACTGCAGGTTTGTCGAGTTTCAGAAGGCTTTCCGAAGACGAAAACCCAGCAGGTCATAGGCGCTGGTGCCAGCTCTTTAATGCCTCTTTAAACCAACTGTGCAGACGGATATACCATCATCTCCCTCTTTTATCCCTTCGATAAACTCTTCTCTATTAGTGAACCCTCTATGTACACTGAGAAAAAGGATTAGTTTCGACAACTAAAGATATTTAGTTCCCGAATTTTGACAATATTTGGGAACTGTTACCAAGGATTGGGAACTATTACCATCGATTGGTAATTATAACTAAATATATTAAAGCTTCTAATATTCATCTAGGTTGTAACAAATCGTTAATTTAGTTGAAGGGTTTGGTTAATACTAATAAATATTTCTTTGAAGCATATTTCCACAAATTCCATTCAACTTAACGTATGGTTCTTAAAAGGATGTTATTAAGCTCTGCTCTTGCAGATAAGCTTTCTTTCAACACGTGGTTTAGTCATAGTTACCAAATCTTAGTTGAGTTTGTGAACTTGCCGTAGACTTGAATCAGCTAACCGTTTATTATTGGGAAAAAAGTTTCAGTTTGACACAAATAAAAATTTACTCGATGTTTGTTGTGTTTACTTTCTTCTTTTATTTGCATATATTAAGCATAAAAATACGTACATATTTACATAAGTTAGTTACTAAAGTAAATAATACATATGTATGTATATGGTGGTAAGAATTTCCTAAAAAACAACGATGAAACAGGAACAGTCGTGCGAAAACCCAGGTCAATATCTGCTGGAAGTATACTGCTT
>NW_016161672.1:39764-49389 GCF_001687245.7 Rhagoletis zephyria
ATTAATTGAAAACTTGTATCAACCAAAGCATTGTTTATATTTGCTCAACAATGATTTTATTCAACTAACAATATTGTCCAATCAAGGTAGTCGTTTTGTAATTATTAACAAATATACATTTGTCCCAACTAGAAGTCTTAAGTAAATTGCAGACTTTCGTGAACTATATATTTATTTCGCCATATCCAACTATGCCACTTGTACACTATAACCAAATCTTGGTTATTATAACTAAACCTTTTTCTGGATGTATCCTTGTACTAAAATCCTAAACTAGCGTAATGTACTCAGTACGGCTTCGAAGGTAATTTTGATATCCTTAAACATGCATACTGGAATTTTACCTAGTACCGTAGCGTGTCTGATATTGGCTGCTTTTCCTAAGTCTTAGTGGGGTTTTTTTTACAGCCACACTACGAACAAAACAATGCCGCACACATCGTGTTAAGCTAACGAAGCTTCAGAGCCTTCTCATACCTATTCGATTTTGCTCATGTTCCTACGCTATACAAAACTACGGAAAGGATAATGTACTGATTTTCATATTATTTGCCATCGTCAGGTCCAAAGCGGCATAAGCTTCGTTGGATCTCTGGCTGTGTTTATGCTGGCCCCTTATTCAAGTTAGTTCTTTCGACTTCAAATCGCCTTATCTAAAGGTACCCCGAAAGGTTTTTTCTAAATCTGAAGAGCTGGTAATGTTGCGAAGTGTCATTTAACACAGCAATTTGGGTTTTGCAAGGATATAAAAGTAGAAGTTGTGTCAAATTTGGAACTGCTTTTAGTATACTAATATGGGTACGATAGATACATATGTATGGGCCCTCTTTTGACGAGTCTTTTTCTCCAATATTCGACGCATGTATGTCGAACTTAATTTTTTTTTCATCCCACCTTCTGCTAATCATTCCTGTGCAGCGCTTGCTTCCGTTTCGCTTTTCATAATTGTCACGTGAAACAAAAACGAAGTGCAGAAAATAACATAAAGACTGGAAAAAATTTCAAAAATAAGTCTACATACATATATGAATGTGCATGCATACAAACATACATTGGTGTTCCCACACAATCTAATAACTGTTGGTACTATATTTATAAATCTGTACCATTGTGTCTCAGTAGCTGTAACATTAGTGCTTTTTTGTTGCTGTTGTAGTTGTAACATTTGCACTCCTTTGTTGTTATTTTTGCTGATCCTTTCACTCTGACTATACGTTCATCAGCCAACAGTAGGGATTCACCTGCTAACACAACATTATTTTCGCTGGCACTCAGCTACCACCAACCCGCGCTTTTATCAAAGCGCAAAATGATAGAGGCAGCCAACCAATTTGAGGCACTCCATCGTGCCACAGTTTAACACGTTGCACTTTAACACTCTACTTGCAGGCAAATCAAATGATGAAATCACAGCGGAAGTGTAACCAAAGGTGAAATCCTATAAGCGCCAGCATCAGCACTCGCAGCACGCTCATGTGCGACACATGTGGAATATATGTATATATGTATGTACGATTGTTTGTATTTGCATGCATTCACTCTCACATTTGCATATACATATATTTACATGCATGCAGCAACAACAATCCTCGCGCTGTTATGAAGTTGTGAAATTGCAAAAATAAAATCATGAATTCTTTTATAATATTTTTATGAGCGTAAATGGAAGTGCAAATGCTGACAAGAAAAAGAGACGACATAAAAAATCGGCTTCAACTGTTCATATGTATGAATGTACATGCTTATTTTACCAATGTACATTAGAATGGGTTGGTTCCATACAAATAAATAAATTTGAAAAATAAAAGAAAATTATTAAATTAAGAAAAAAATAAATAAAATATGTTTCTAAAAACTAAATGAAATTCAAAAACATTTTCTATTTCTAAACAATTAAACTTGAAAGAAGAAAAAATTAAATTGAAAAAAAAGGTTTACAAAAATTTAGTTTGAAAAAAGAAGATCTATAATAAAGAAAAAAATAAATAAAATAGGATTTTAAAAAATAAATGTTTTTTTAACAATTAAAGCTGAAAGAAAGCTATATAGAAGATTTAAATAATATAGTTAAAGAACAGAGTTAAATAAAAAAAAAATGAAAAATTATTTCTTTTTAATAAAATTAAAAAAAATATATACTTTCCTTTTTAAATTAATAAGATCTAAAGAAAATTAAACTAAAAAAGGATAAATACAAGAATCGAGTAATATAAATAAAAAACTTAACGAAATTTAAAAAAATAATTTGCTTTTTATAACATTAAAATCTAAGAACTATAAGCAAATTTAAGAAAATATGTCAATTAAAAATAACTAATAAATATATTAAATAAGTTACTAAAAATTAAATGAAATAAGTTCTTTTTAAATATAAAATCTAAAAATTAAAAGAGAATTGAATTAAAAAAAAAGAAAAACAAGTATATAAAAAAAGCAAATCCGCTGCCCGAGGATTCGAACTAGGGATATCTCTAGTGGCGCATCAGAGCTTTGCTCTCCCGCCCATTGTCACTGCTGAAGCAGCGCGAGCACAATGAAATATGTACGTATGTATGTATATTCACTTGAAACATGCGCAAGTACATTCGGTCAAAAGAGCTTTTCACCAAGAAAGTTGACAAGGAAGCTTTTTCGTAAAATCTTCTTGCCAGAATAAACAAAATCGTTCAAAGTATTTTGTATACTCTCTTTCAATAATCTTACAACATACTTGCAGCTATCCAGCATTGCCCTGTAATAGGGAATTTACATGATTCAACTTTCACAGGCGATTAGTTGAACCAAAAGTTGAACGAAAGTAGGCAGCCGACCAACTTCATTGAAAGCGATTAGTTGAAAGACCGTTTACACCAGGCGATTGTTGCTTTCAACTAAAAATCGCCTGAAAAATCGCCTGAAAAATCGCCTCATGTAAATTCCCTATAAATGTTGATATTGATAGTAGATATTGTTGTCACTCATACGCCATGGCATCGCGTTGTTCCAATTAAAAAAAAAAAAAATCCATTGCTTAGTAAACTGTTTCATTTTGTTGATAGTAAATTCGTATTTGGTGGGGTATAAGCAGTAACTGTATTAGGTTTTATTATACTTAGGAGGTTCTCAAGCTCGAGATGACCTTCAACGATATTTCACACTTAAGCGAGTAAGAATAATAAAAAAAATTAATTATAGTTAGGAAGAAATCCCGGCCTTTGAATAATTTTAGGGCTAACGTAGGACGAACGTTTTTATGGCTCCAAACTCCACTCAAAATTAGCTTTCAAACTAGCGGTGGTAATGATAAACATTTTTTCGCGATCCAGTCTAATGTAGATACATATATCTATAAATACATATACATATATATGTATGTACGAACGCATCCAGCTGTTTAATACATCTCGCATTAAAGGCTTATTGTTGTTTCCGAGTGCTTGTGGTGGTACATAGCGGTTATGACACTGCTAGTGGGTGGCTAACCCATTCGCTGTTAGGTGGCTCTTGTGACCTGACATTTATTTGAATGTTTTATAAGTTCGCATGAGGTTAAGTGTATAAAGGCATTAAAAGTATATTTGTATGTATGCACATATGAGTTGAGTGAAGTGCAATAAAAAAATGTCAGAAATTATAATGGCAGTCAGACAACCAGCTATTGTTGAGCATCTATGACAATGCCAACGAGAAAAAAAATGTAATAGGAGAAAAAAGAGAAAATTTGAAGTGTTGGCGCTCAGTGAGCATTGCTAGTCGCATAATGCAATTTTCGCTTTGATGGCGCTGATGATTCTAAAATTATATGCACTGTGGGAGTTTAAGAGGATATTACATATGCAAAACATGTATGTATTTATTTATAAGTATTTATCTATGCGCATGGAATGGTTGTGGTTTAAGTGAATGGCATGCAATTTTAGTACTCTCTTATTCATAAGACGAAGCATTAAAAATCTTATTTCCATCAAAGTGGAACTTTAATCGGACTTGATCTACGCTTTTAACCCCGTCACTACTATCTGTAATGTTTGAACTAGGTATGTGCCACCCCTTTCTATCTCAGAATAGATGCAGCTTTCTCCTCATTAAATTTGGCCACCGCACAGTGCGGCCGAACTCCAAAAGTAAGGCCAAAATTCGAGAAAATAAAGTTTCTTGATTTACGGGCCTTTACGCGTCGACGACGGCGAGTACCGCAGACGATGGAACGATGAGCTGTATGAGCTTTACAACGACGTGGACATAGTACAGCGAATTAAAATACAGCGGCTCCGCTGGCTTGGCTGTGTCGTTCGAATGAAGACCGACGCTCCAGCTCTGAAAGTATTCAACTCGGAAACCATTGGTGGTAGCAGAGGAAGAGGGAGGCCCCCACTGCGATGGAAAGATCAGGTGGAGAAGGACTTGGCGTCACTTGGCGTTTCCAATTGGCGTCAGTTGGCACAGAGGAGACACGACTGGCGTGCTTTGCTGAACTCGGCCGAAATCGCTTAGGCGGTTACAGCGCCAAAAAAGAAGAAGAAGAGAAGATAGACCTTTTTTGACATGGAAATGACTAAAGGGATCACCTAACAAGCAAAAACTGTTCACTGTAACGACCTGTACCCAAAGTCATCTCTTTATATTTATTTGTAGTGTGACTTTCTGCCAAGCACAGTATTTTTGTAATAAAAAGCGAACATCTATTAACGTATAAAAGTAGTTAGAGAATAGGAACCCAAACAAATCCAAATGGATTCCACATCTGAAGGTTAGTAAAATACGTTAAAAAGTTTGTGAAAACAAATACTGTTACAGAATTTTTTAAGAACTAAACCTTTTTTTTCCTTTATTTTTAAATGAAATTTGAGTTGTTAAATGCAACAGTAGCCACACGCTGTTGGATGCTATGCTATGCTATGTTCCTATGACCAGGAACTCAGGTGAGGTAAAGTCCGTTCTGCTTGGCCATCTCATGTAGAGATAGGCGGCAATCTAGTGCAATCTTTGAATAAAATGTGAACGATTTCAGATGGCTTTTACTTAAAACGAAGACGTCCCTTCCCATAATTTTGGTTCCAAGATTCTCAGTAGCTTTCATAATTGCTGAAACTTCAGCCTGGAATACGCTGTTGTTAACCTAAGAGATTTTTAGAGGAGGCTTTCGTGAGAAAACGCCGTCGAGTTTCAAGCCACCCTGTATAGATGTCAATCTAACGATATCGAAGAGCAGCGGTCTGTGCTTTTCGGAATGAAGCCAAACTTATTTAATAAACAACAAAGTGATGCCTCTCTTGGCGAGCGCTGCCATTTGGTTTCCTACAAAATTCAGTGGAAAAAGATCTAAAATAGTCCTCAGAGCATCATTTGGTGTGGCTCTGAGCGCTGCGTTTATGGAGATCATACTGGAACTTTGCATTTTGGTGAGAAGCTTGAGGAGGATTGGTCTACCGACAGCTATAAATACCAATCGACAAATCCGGGGAATGAGGCCACATCTCTTGCCTATTGCCCCTTTTATAAGTATAGAGGGGTACAGAAGCCTTCTTATAACTGTGAACTATATTCAGCTTCTTATCTAAAATAACGCCTAGAAAGTTGGCTTTTGCAGAAAATCTTAACCGGGCGCCGTTTAGCTCCTGTGGACTAACCAAAATAATTTTGTACCTTCTCGTGAAGAGGACGAGCTCCACCTTGCTTTAGCAGAAGCTTAGGCCACATCGGTTGGACTACTTGAATACATCCCGAAGCGTTCGCTACATCAGCGCACAAAACATTTGCGGAAACTTTGCTCTGAATGCGAACGCATGTCATCGGCTTTTGCAACAGATTTTTCACCCCCAATCCATTCCACACAATAGCGTCTTACTCATCAGGCTCCGTAGAAGTGGAGAAAACCACCTCCCTGGGGCGTGCCCCTTGTCACTAGCCTTGACATTTTGCAGTGTGTTATCCACTCTTAGAGCCACCGCGACGTCAGTAATAGCCTCCGAAAGTACGTTGTTGAAAGCGCTTTCAATATCCAAGAAGGTTACAGGACAGAAATTTTTAACGCTGAGGGACTTCTCGATATAAGCTAATAATAATCCCTTCAAGTGTCTTAAGCACAAAGGAGGAAAGGCTGATGGGCCTAAGGTCCTTGGGGATAATATAAGAGGACTTTCCGGCCTTTGTGATAAAGACGACCGTGACATTTCTCCATGCCAACGGTATATGATTAAGCTCGAAACAGACCTTGAAAATACTTGAAAGCCATTTCGCAGCCACCTCCAGTGTCTTAGTTAGTTGCGCAGGCTCTGGCCCAGCAGTTTTATATGGTTTAATGCTTTGTATTGCTCACTTAACCCTTTCTGTCGAGATGGGTAAAAAAAGGTTAGCCACTTACTAGCTTTACTATCGGCTAAGTCTTTTCCATATAGGTATTTGTTATCTTTACAAAAAGTAAGCGCAAAAATCGCTCAAGAGATGATGGAACTCATACAAAATACGTGGATCGTTCCTAAGCATTTCAAACAAAGTGACTCTACTACAAAATCGCTAAATTGCATCCGTATGAGTTTATTACAGACGTGGCAAAATCACGATGAAACTATATGTAAAAAAAAGAATACCGCCACAATACAAAAAATAGCAAGATATTGAAAATGCCGCCCGAGGACACGAATGTAGCCAGATTAATACTAATAGCCAAACAGCACTCCTTCGTTTGCACTCCTTCGCTTGCAGTCAAACATGCACAAATACATACAATTATATTCATCCGTAAACTTATACTTACATACATAAATATATTTGCACAGTTATTGAAACATAATTTTGCGTTGAATAGACAAGTACAAAACAGAAAAAAAAGAAGAAATACACAAACAGACTGACATATCAGTTGGTGAGGAAATCGTCGCGCGACCGCCAGCAAATGGTAAATGACATCTTCAGCTGTTGCTTGTTATTCATAACTGCGCTCTTCCTTCGTCGCTATGCACACGAATTCACCTTCATCCTGTATGCTTTTCCAACTGACGAGTAATTTCTCTTTGCGGATTCTTCGTTTCCACATTTTTGCCACTTTACCCACTTCTTATTCACAATTTTTTTTTTTTTAATTTTTTTCTTTTTTTTTCTTCTGTAGAAACTGTGGCAATGGGCGGAAGTAATTTCTGCTTTCATTAGTACCGCTTCCTATATGTACATACTACGCTCATACATAAGTGCGTGTGTTTGTATAATTTTGTGAGTGGGTGTGTAAGCGACAATGTGCCACCGCTGCCATGAATACGCCAAATTCCAGTGTAGCGGATATGTGTGCGCGCGCGTACGTGCCACATTGGCACTTCAAGCGCCACATGTTTTTTTTCGTTTGCATTTGTTGTTTGTATTTTATTTAGTCAATCGTTTTTTTCCTAGAAAATGTAAATAAATTAATGAGGAAGTGAAGATGTTGGCAAATAAACACCACCCAGCCAGCGCCAGTGTCGTCAATTCAAGGGCGTTCGAACAAGCCATCGAGTGTTGGTTGGTAAGGGTGTATTCTATGGGATATAATGGGTATCTAAGTGCAAATATGTTTGTGATTATATATACATGTGTATGTGCATACATGCGAATGTACAAAAATACATACATATGTATGTACATACACTTGTAGTCAGCTGACTAAGTTAATTGACGTTTTGACCAGTTTTAGCTATTTTTCTTTTGCCTATTTAATATTTTTATTTTTGTATAAGAGTCTAGCACATTACATAACCAACATCACATAAATCCACATTTCAACCTGCGTACAAAATTTTTAAAAATTAAACAAACTTTAACAATTACACCCAAAAATTTTAAACTTAAAAAAAAAATTTAAAAAAAGTTAAGGTATGCAGTTTTATAGCCCATTAAATTTTAGTAGCTTAAAGTGTAAATTTCAATACGCTAGAAAATCACGTTGATTTTTAATATTTTTTTGGCTGACGGTGTTGGGCAATTTTTCCCATATAAAGAATGCTCGACAATTACTTTTATAAGAACATTACTTTTATAATAAAATTTAATGGACTACAAAACTGCATTCATAAAACTTTTCTAAAAATTATTAATAAAAAGTTTAAACATTTTCGGCGAAATTGTTAAAGTTTGTTGAAATCTTATAATTTTGGAAAGAAGTTCGAAATGTTGATTTATATGGTGCTGGTTATGCAATGTGCAAGAATTTTATACAAAATTATGAAAATTAAATAAACAAAATTAAAATAACAAAAAATGGTCGAAATGTCGCTCAACTTAATCAGCTGACCACAAGTGTATGTGAGTGCTATAAATACAATAAACAAATGTGAATGCGAGTGTGAACTGCTCGCCTCTTTGCGACGGATATGAATGCTGAGTGCACTGCAATGAACTAAAATTAAGCGACTTCCGTTACAATTTGCCAAGCTGTCTAGCCGTCTAGATGATGCGCCCAATAACGGTATGACCAACCAAAACATATTGGCAATGAACACATTACTACATATGTATGTATATAATTAGTGCATGTGCGCTTGTACATAAGTACATATAAGTACATATAAGAGCATATATATATTTGCTTTAGTCTGCCGGGATGGGTAAAGACGGCAGCAAGTCAATAAAATTATTTTCGGCATTTCACTGCTTTTTTGCGTAAGAGTTTTATTAAATTATTGTCACACACATACCTAGAACGAATACGTTTGTTCGTTGGTTAGGAGTTAGCATTTGGTGGCAGAAAATCAAACTGCTAATGATTTTATAATTGAAAAGCTCTGTAGAGTAAACTTTTAGAGAATTAAGTAAGGAAACCATTTCGTATAAACGGGTAGATCAGTGATCCAAGTGGACTCGATGGGGTGTGAAGAAAAAATTGGGGCCCACAAGATGTATGTAAGTGGCTAGTAAAGAACAAACATGGTGGCTTGGCTTTACTTAGCAATATATGCAGGTAGTAGTTAGATACGCTACTCAAAAAAATTAAAGAGCCAAAAATAAAAAATCCAAATCTTTCTGTGATATCTGACAGCCTGCATTTCGGTGAAAAATGATCTTATTAAGACTTTAAGATAAGCATTTTTAAGCTTTAAGATTCTACTTTTCAGATTTCTTGCCTAAACCTTTTTAGGAGCTCGGTTCTCATGCAATTCTAACAGATAATGCAAAAAAATTATTTTGAAATTTTTTATTTTTTTTTGGTTCACAAGCCTGAAAAAATGTTTCAGTTAAACAATATCAAAACCAGGGACCGAACATAACAGTATTGATGAAAACTGTCATGGAAAAATTCACTATGAAGGAAATGTTGTACAACTAAGTGATATGTACATATCAATCGATTTCAAATTTGTAAATAATTTTTTTTTGCACTTTTTATGAAAAATTAAAAAGAAACCAATTATTTTAGATTTTTATTGTATAAATTCAAAACAACAATTATTTTTGATTTTTATGATATATGTCTTAGATAACAGTTATTGAAGATTTTTATTTAAAAAAGTCAGCAATATAAATCAGTCACCGACATTTATTTTTTAAATCATTCGCATAAAAGTCATTAACATTTTTCGCGGTTAAGAAGGTGTTGGGAAGCAAAAGTTTACTAGGACTTATACAAATGACTTTTATAAGTATGATTTAAAAAAAAAGTCAGTGACTGATTTTTATTTAT
>NW_016161673.1:0-49369 GCF_001687245.7 Rhagoletis zephyria
AAGGTATTCAACAAAAACCCTCTTTCAAACACTTCTTTTTCACAGTTCTTTACGTCTTGATTTTTCAGCTGCGAATTCGCGGATAATATCTTCAATTCGCAGCGTAATTCTAATTTTGAATTGTATTGAAAGAGATGAATCATTAATAATATTTTACAGACACAAACATGATTTCAAGTGCAGCTGAATCCAAATAAATTTTTTTCTTTTAATTTAGCTGTCTTAAATTTTGCCGCCCCTTAATTCTGCCGCCCTAGGCTTCAGCCTATGTTGCCTGTACGATAAATCCGCCACTGACAATACTCCCCTCCTAGACACCTTACGGGGTGGCGATGAAAGCGGGCTTCAAGCGGTCGATTGAAACTTTAACCTCGTTGTTGTTTATGTCGACTACGAAATATTTTGGCAATCTACGAATTACTTTATACGGGCCTTTGTAGGGAGGAGAAAGTGATGGTCGAATTAAGTCGTCTCGAACGAAAACCTGTTCGCAGCTCTTTAGCCCGGTATGGACGAACACTTTTCCTTTTGAGTGCCAGGCCGTGTCGACAGGTCGCAAGTCCCTCATACATTGACGAAGTTGCCTAACCATTTCAGTCACGCTGACTGTCGATGTGGCATCCGTAAAGTACTCTGAAGGTAATCGCAGACTTTCTCCATACACCAAATCTGCTGGCGCTGCTCCCAAATCGATTTTATACGTGGAACGCAGACCTAACAAGATGAGTGGTAAGTACGTTGTCCATTGGCTTGCGTTGTGGCATAGTATAGCCGCTTTTAATGTACGATGCCACCTTTCAACGAGGCCATTTGTTTGTGGGTGGTAAGGCGTTGTACGGAAATGGCGAGTGCCTAGCAACTGAAGTAACTGTTGAAATAGGGCACTTTCGAACTGCCGACCTAAATCAGAAGTTATGCTTACTGGTACGCCGAACCGCGATATCCACCCATTCAACAGTGCCTTGGAAACAGTTGGCGCGGTCATGTCGGGTATAGGTAACGCTTCCGGCCATCGTGTAAACCGGTCAACTATCGTGAGGCAATAACGATTTCCTTCTGATGGCGGAAACGGTCCGACCAGGTCGATGTGTAAGTGCGCGAAACGTTTGCTTGGGCATTGTCGACGCTGTAGTGCCGTTTTATTGTGTCGGATTGTCTTGTTTTGCTGGCATTTCAGACAAGTGCGAGCATATTCCTTGCTGTCGCGCTGGATTCCAGGCCAAACGAACCGCTCTGTCATCAATCGTGTTGTCCCTCTTATGCCAGGGTGCGACAAATCGTGAGTCGCTCGTAAGAATGGTTGCCTAAATTTGGTGGTTACAAATGGTCGAATACGCCCGGTAGAGCTGTCACAGTATAAGCTCTTAGAACTGTAGGGAAGAACAAAACTTTTTATATTAAGTGAATGTTTAACGTTACCATTTAATAGGGATTGCAATTCTTCATCTTTCTGCTGGTCTTCGGCCAAATGATCATAGTTTATGGGCTCAGCCGCGAGCGATTGTATGCGTGAAAGCAAATCAGCTGCCACATTACCTTCGCCACTAACATGGCGAATGTCGGTAGTTATTTGCGCTATATAATCGAGCTGACGTACTTGGCGACTGGAAGCTTTATCAAGATTTTGTTGAAAAGCGTAGATCAGCGGCTTATGGTCAGTATAAACGTGGCAGCATCGGCCTTCTACCATGTATCGAAAATGTCGCAGCGCTAGATATACAGCAGTTAGCTCGCGATCGTAGGTGCTGTATCGACTTTCGGGAGATGTAAATTTACGGGAGAAGAACCCTAGTGGTTGAAGCGATCCATTGACCACCTGGTTCAATACAGCACCTGCAGCGAAATTCGAGGCGTCCACCCATACTGATAGCTCGGCGTCATGCAAAGGATGGGCGAGTAACGCACAATTTGCCAGTTGTTGTTTGCATGCGTTGAAGCAGTAAGTCGTTTCTTTAGTCCATGTAAGTGGGGTAGTGTCGTTCCGACGATTCCCGGCAACCATATCAAAAAGCGCCCCTTGTGTTGTCAGCGCGTTCGGCAAAAAACGGCGGTAAAAATTAAGCATCGCCAAGAATCGCTTCAAGTCCTTAGCAATAGCCGGCTGCTTAAATTTCAGCAACGCCTCAACTCGCTCAGGAAGTGGTCGTATGCCATCCTTCGTAATGGAATGACCCAGGAAACGTAGCTCTGTGACACCGAACTCGGACTTGCCGACGTTGATTGTAAGGTTGTTGGCTTTCAATCGCTGGAAAACTTCACGGAGGTGGTTTTGGTGCTCTTCCTCAGATGTAGATGCGATGCAGACATCGTCTAGGTAAACGAATATAAACTGCAGGCCTCGAAGAACCTCATTAATGAACCTTTGGAATGTTTGAGCGGCATTCCGCAATCCAAAGGTCATGTGAGTAAATTCAAAGAGGCCGAAGGGGGTCGTTAATGCCGTCTTGCAGATATCCTCTTCGTGTATGGGTACTTGGTGAAAAGCTTTCTTTAAATCGATTTTAGAAAATATGCATTTTCCAGCCAAAATATTCGAAAAATCGTTGAGAAAAGGCAACGGGTACCGATCCGGAGTTGTAATGGCATTCAAAGCCCTATAATCACCACACGGCCTCCACGAACCATCGGACTTGCGCACCATGTGCAACGGGCTGGCCCAATGGCTACTAGATGGCCGGCAAATGCCTAGTTTAATTAGCGAATCGAATTCGGCTTTTGCTGCTTCTAACTTCTCAGGCGAAAGGCGACGTGGTCGTGCAAAGACTGGTTGGCCGGTGGTGACTATTCGGTGCGTTATGGATGATTTCACTGTTGAAGAAAGTGGACATGGACGCGTAATTTCGGTAAACTCGTTCAGGATATTAGAAAAACTAAAGTTGGCATCGAACGTTTTTATGCTACATGTGCACGTTTTGTCAATCTCACAAATCGATCGCAGCTCTGTTTTGCGATCAAGCAGGCACTTTTCTTTCAGGTCGACTAAAAGTTCAAAATTAGACAGGAAATCGGCACCGATAATCGCTTGGGAAACGTCAGCGATAAGAAAGTTCCATACGAACTCGCGGCGTAAATTAAGATTTAGCTTAAGAATGGCTTCACCGAATACGGGAATGGGCGAGCCATTTGCGGCAAACAATTGCATACCGTTCGATTTAGCTCGGACTGCGTTAGCGCATTTTGGTATAACGGAGACATCTGCACCGGTATCTATTAAAAAATAAATTTTTGCTGACGTATCATATATACGCAATCGGTATGTTTTACGGGCTTCAGGCTGTTTGCAGAGGTCTGAAACCCGAGCAGCCGAGCAATCCTAAGTGGATTTCTTTGATGATGAAAAACTGCAGGGCTCTCGACACTTAGTCGCCTTTTCGCCGAATTTTACGTGGTACCAACACAAGTTACTGTTCGATTTCGCCATGAAGGGGCGACCTCCACGCGACCTTGATCGGGAACGCGAATGAACACGACGCTCTTTATCATTTAAAAGTTTGTGCACTTGCTTAGTTAGCTCAGCTATTTCGAGCTTTAGATCTGAAACCTCACTAACTGCCGAAACTTCATGCACTTGACTGTCGCGCATTCCAATGGTTTCAGTAATAGAATCAGGAATTTTTAATTTCTCAACGATGGCAACGTTCGTAGCAATAATTGCCGCCTGTACGTATGGTGGTAGCCTACTGACCCACAAGTCATGTAAAATGCTATCACTAAGTGTTGTTCCGGCTGCGCGTTTCATGTCATTGAAAAGTTCACTAGGACGGCGGTCGCCCAGCTTCATGTCTTTTAACACTCGTTGTAGCCGGCGCTGCTGACTGTCCGAAAAATGCTCTATCAGTTTCTGCTGTATATAATTGTACTTGCCGCTTATCGGTGCGGCCTCTATAGTTGGTCTGAGTTCCATTAACTTAGTTGGTGAAACACTAGCAAGAACGATATTGAACTTCCGTGTATCGCTAGTTACGGAAGATGCATCGAACCAAAAGTCTAATGAATAAAAATACGCCTCGATGTTATCCTCTGACATCGTTGGTAAGGGCAAACGTGGAGTTGAACCCGAAATGTCTAAGAGGTTGGCATCGGAGTTATGACCACCAGAAACTAAATGGCTGTCGTTCAGCGGCATGGCTATTTTCTGGATGATGGCACTCCTTCAGACTTTAGATGGTGCGTAAAATGTTTACCTGTTCGGGGTCACCAATTGTGGATTAACACGTGCGTAGCTTTTAGATGTTTCAGGAAGAAGAAATTTATTTCGCTTATTTTTCACTTATATACTAAGAATATGCTACAAAGAGAATGTCAGATTACAAAATAGTTATTGTTCAGTGTTGCTTTTCAAATTCACGCGCTGAGTAAGGCAATTGAACGGCGACGAAATAACAAAAGGTTACCACAGATATCTATTTTTTCTCATTACCAATATACATACATACAAATGTACATACATACATACATCTGCTTTTGCTTAAGATTATAGTTTTTGTCTTTTTTCTATCTAGATCCCTACCTCTACCCCAGTTCGTTCTAATTAAATTTATGTTATTCTGTTTTCTTTTACCCTAACTTTTATCTTTATACTCTATCGATAACAAAATCGATAGTAACATCCAATAAAATATCGATATCAAAACCGATAAAAATATCGATAAAAAATTTACGAAAAATTCGATACAAATTTCGATAGCGAAATCTATAATAATGTTGGTAGCATCTCGATAAAAATATTCATAACAAAATACATAAAAATCGATAAAAATGTCTATAACAAAATCGATAAAAATATCTATCACAAAATCAATAAATATCGATAACAAAATCGATAAATATCGATAGCAAAATCAAAAATAGCGATAACAAAATCGATAAAAATCGACTACAAAATCGATAACAAAATTGATAAATAACGCTAAAAAAATCGATAAATATCGATAACAAAATCGATAAATATCGATAACAAAATCGATATATATTGATAACAAAATCGATAAATGTCGACAAACATATCACTAACAAAATCGATAACGAAATCGATATAAATTTCGATAAAAATATCCATAACCAAATCGATAAAATATCCATAAAAAAATCGATAAACATCGATAACAAAATCGGTAGATACTGAAAACAAAATCCATAACAAAATCGATAAATATCGACAACAAAATCAATAAATATCGATAACAAAATCGATAAAAATATCGACGACAAAAGCGATAAAATATATCCCTAAAAAAATCGATAATAAAATTAATAAAAATATCGATAATTTCCGAAAATATCGACAGCAAAATTGATAAAAATATCTATTATTTTATCGATAAGCCCCGAGAATCACTAAAATCCCCAAAATGGTTCCCAGATTGAGTCGCTGTGTCTCTCTCCATATCTTTTTCTCCTTAATTAGCTTTATTTTAATTTTTCTTCCCCTATCTTCAACTATACTTTTATTTGTATCCTTATCTTCCTCATTGTCTTTACTTTTATGTTTATCATTTTCTTCATCTACATACAGTTTCCCCTTCACCTATGCCCTTATATATATAAGTAAAGTACCTAGATCTTTATTTCTGTCTTTATCTTTACTCATCTTTGTTTTTGTTTTTATTTTATTTTTACCTTTGCCTTTATCCTTTTCTTTATCTATGTACGTTGTCGCCTTGNTACCTAGATCTTTATTTCTGTCTTTATCTTTACTCATCTTTGTTTTTGTTTTTATTTTATTTTTACCTTTGCCTTTATCCTTTTCTTTATCTATGTACGTTGTCGCCTTGACTTTCATTCTTGTATTGGTCTTTTTCTAAGTGTTATTCTTTAACCTTTTATTAGCAAATTTTTGTTAAATTAAAATGTGGGTGCTATGACCTTCCTTCCCTTAAATGGCCGAAATTATGCACTGTGCGACGTCGTTCGAGGTAAGCAAATCAAAATATAAGTAAGTTTATAAATAAAAGTCTTCAATAACTGTTATCTAAGACATATAATGTAAAAACCAAAAATAATTGTTATTTTTTTAAATTTTGCATAAAAATATGAGTCTCGGTGAAAAAAGAAAGTGATTTGTATTTTACACTTAGCTGTAGAACATTTCCTCCATACTGAATTTTTCCATGACAGTTTTCATCAATAACTGTTATTTTCGGTCCATGATTTTTTTTACAAAATATGCAAAAATATGCTCTAACGATTCAATGCCATTTTAAGGGAAATTTCATGATTTGTAAAGATAACTTAACCATTTCCATTTGAAGATGCCCACGGCTAAACTGGCAACACTGCTTATCACTCACAACTGTATTCCTCTGTTTTCTTCCTCTTGACTGCGTGTGTGGCAGTAGCCGACCTCTTCAGCTAGGGCGGTTCGAAGAAAGTTCTACTATATATATATATGTACTATTTAATAAAGAAACCATTACGCTCTTAGATGTACAATTATCACTTCAAGAAGAATGGAACATTTTTATTTGTTAAAACAGCTAAAGTAAGCTAAGATCAGTAAAAAAAAGATACATATTTTAAAATCGTTAAGAATTAAACGCCATAATGATACACTAAACATATTTTTACTATGCGCTGGCATGGGCCAAAATAGGACACGCCATAAGGATATGCAATTCGTAGCGATTAAATCACAATTTGTGGCCAAAAATAAAACTAAATTTGATAGCAAGTTGAAGCTACTTGTAACAGCTGTTAGCTGTTGTGTCAGTGCGCTACAAACACACCCGTAAATGAGCTTACCCATATGCAACTCATGGCATGCAGGATGGCCGGTGTTACTATGGCATCTCTGCATCATCTGTTGGATTAAGCCAATTTGTGGTTTAAATCTTTTGCCAGTATTTTGGGCTAGTAAAACTGATTTACACAGATGCCAAACAATCGCTCACACACACACACACCAAAATAGGTGCATTAAATAATGATCACCAGTCAATCAGTTGGTGTATACCATCGAACACTCTTTTATGGGCTGTTTTTGCTTACGCGTAAAAGTACATTTAGCTCTAAATGCTACTCTAAATGTACATTTATCCATATAAAATTCGTCACCTAAACGCAACTCAATTTTTGCATTAAGAATCTAAATGCTAAAAGCAACCCTGTGATCTTCGAAAATTTCCACGATTCGAACATGGTTTGATGAGTAAAAGTGGCAACACTGCTTTTTCGCGTATACAGTTGCTAGCTGCGTTTCAGTGATAGCGGATCGAGATTTCATGTATTATTTTTGCATTTCGGAGAATCCACTCAAACTCGTAAAGTCCGTAAAGCGTGTAAAACTCGTAAGTTTACGATGCTTTTAGGGGAACGCCCCTTTTGAGAAAATATGTAAATAGGTGCTTAAAGTTACTGTTTGACAGATCAACCAGGATTTTGTGCAGCAATTTTTATTTCGTAGTATTTTCCATAATATTCCGCCATCTTGTCCCTATAACTCTTAGCGAAAATACAATTAAAAATGCCGAAAATTAGCAGAAAACCTAAGTGAATACAGTTAGTGGATGAAATTCAATCATTTTATTCGCGTATTACTTTTTAAAATTTATTTTCATTCTTTTATCATACATTTTAGTATAAAAACATTGGCCCCTCGGCAACACTGAAGTTTACGCGGCCGTTTGCGCATCAAATTTGCCTCTTAAATATAGCTCCATACAAATTTTGACAGTTCTTTTACGAGGCTCGTAAATTTACGAGCTTTACGAGGTTTACGTGGCTTTGGATAAAGAAAAGTTACATCGATGAGATGCTGATAGAAATCTGGATCAATTTGTGATCAACTCTGTTTGTTTTGTTTCCTAATTAATTAAGGAAATTTTGATTGACAGCACCGACAAATGACAAATTTTCGGTTAGGGTTAGAATAATTCAAGTTTTTGTATTGCATTTTTGGTTTAAAATTTCTTTTAGCCTTTTCAGTAGCGGTTTTTTTTTTTGTACATTATCTTCTCCGTGAGAGCTGATCGTGATAGATCCGGAACTGAATAAGCGAGTGGAACACAGCTGTTTGTCAAAGGCATACGATTTCGAGCTCGCGTAAATGTAAATTTGCTAAATGCGATAGTATGAACGCTCTTCGAAAAAAAAATATGTTCGAAAGTGCAAAATGTTGCATTTTAAGTAAATGCAGCAAGAACGCTGCATTAGCTAACGACATGCAGTGATGCTTCAATTTCAACCACAAATACACCCTCCTCCGGATGCTGCTCGTCGTTTGCTGTCTTTTGTTAACCCAAATATCGTTGCAGTTGCACTTCATTGGATGCGCTTACTAAGACCAGGCATCAGTCTTTGTTGAGGTCTGCTGACGGTGAATGGTTAGTTTTTGTTGGCTTTGCTGCTGCTTCTGCTTCAGTTAATCAGAGTCATGTAAACAACACGAAATGCATAACCTCATCCGACAGTGGCGCTAATTTTGTGGTGGCGATAATTTGGAAATCATACCCCAGCGCGCTTATATGTGCCTGTGCTTGTGTCTATGTAATTGACGAAGGAGATGGCAGCCAAGGCACCTACTTAATTATGTATGTACATACAAGCGTTGCTGGTAAATATAATAAAAGGGAAAGTCGTTGCCACATGTTTTGGCGTGATTGCGGTTAAGAAAGACACACTTAAATATTTTCGTGTGTTTTATTCGTGAATGATGTAAACCGAAGAAAAAAAAAAAAAGCAAAAAAAACGAGCTTCACTCATCTGTTCAATTGGCCTGCTGCATATTGGCTGAGCGTGTCACGCAGCTTCTCGCAGGCATTGCGTGCTGCTATTAACAACTTTTACTACCGCGATTAACTAAACTACAACAAAAATTTGTGTGTTGCGACNGCGCTAATTTTGTGGTGGCGATAATTTGGAAATCATACCCCAGCGCGCTTATATGTGCCTGTGCTTGTGTCTATGTAATTGACGAAGGAGATGTCAGCCAAGGCACCTACTTAATTATGTATGTACATACAAGCGTTGCTGGTAAATGTAATAAAAGGGAAAGTCGTTGCCACATGTTTTGGCGTGATTGCGGTTAGGAAAGACACACTTAAATATTTTCATGTGTTTTATTCGTGAATGTTGTAAGCCGAAGAAACAAAAAAAAAAACGAGCTTCACTCATCTGTTCAATTGGCCTGCTGCATATTGGCTGGGCGTGTCACGCAGCTTCTCGCAGGCATTGCGTGCTGTTATTAACAACTTTTACTACCGCGATTAACTAAACTACAACAAAAATTTGTGTGTTGCGACAAAAAAAAAAAAACAAGAATATAAAAACACCGTCAAACTGCCAACTGTGCACTTTCACTGTAACGAGTGCGTAACAAAATCATTTCCCCAAAGTGTAATTCAGCTGACAGCCGCACATTGGCTGCCATAATTTGACGAAAACTGAAGTATATATAAAACCGCTTCTGGAACGTCGTAGCTTATCCACCTCCGCCTCCGCTCATGCGCTGCACGCTTCTTCGAACGCTAATCGCTGAGTTGGTGGTTGGTTGAACCCATCAAATCAGCCGCATATCATTTACGTTGATGGCGCGCACTTAATTTCTGTCGTCGTTGCAGTGGGACGCCATTCTGCCACACTGCCGGCAAAACTAATAGACACACGTAGCAGTCATCAAAGCTGTCTGGCAGCCCGCCAAGTAATCAACCACCCACATCGCTTTATTTACCCGCTTGTAATTTGCTTTGCCACTTGACGCCATCCCTTGTTTTTGTTTTATTTACCGTTCTATTCACCACTACGCTGCCTCATCTTTTGTGTACTTAACTTTACGCACTTAATTTTATTATTTGTAGCTACGCATAAAATCAGATGATTGAGTGTTACTGTCGGGGGGCGGCTGCTGTGCAACTCCCGAGCTTAGCGTCCCTGCTAATGGATAGATAGAAAGATGTGTGTCACCCCCCACCCATTGATATTTGTGCTTCCGCTGGTACTTAACACGTAATACCATTTTAACCACGCGCGCTCAATTACCCCAACCAGCGTTGGGAGTCAGCAGCCTTGGTGAAGTGGTAAAGAGCGCAATTTGCTGCGTTTGCAAAAGTGGAACCCTTACTGGTCCTTTTGGTATTTTTTGGGTATCGAGCGCTGGCCTATAAAATTAAGTTGAAAATGAGGATGTTAAATTTTTATTGTCTCTATTTAGGACATTATGAAGGACTGGCGGCTTTCTCGGGTGAAAGAAATGCAACGACTACTAGTAAAAGGAAGGAAGCTGTTTAAATTGGGTAAACCCGTAGTGTCATTTTGCGGTCTTAAAATTCTTATTTAATTCCTCAATAAAGTTTCTAAATTTTAGAATATTGCGATTGCGATGAAATTCTTCAGATTTCCAGTATTTGACGTTAAAAACGGAGCGAAATGCAGAATGATAACACCGTTTGACAGTAAAGGTTACAAAAAAAAATATATATATATATATATATTCGCAAGACTTTTTAAACGGCTTTGAAATTTTAAAAATTATGATTAATTGAAAAAATTCAAATAAAAAAGGAAATTCTGCAGAGTCAAAGGAAAATAAATTTTTTGGGGTATAAGGACGAGTGGGCATGGAAAATGTGCTTTTAACATTTTTTCCTTAAATATCCTTGAAAATTTGCAATATATATATATTTCTTTATTATAAATTAAGTACTAATATACAGATTAATCTCGAATTTCGTTCTTCTAACTTAATTAGCTTAAAAAAAAATTAATTAAAAGCGCATTTTCGATACCTATATGGCCGATGGTTTCGTGGGTATATATTGATTGTTTCGTATGTTTTGAAATTTTTTGTTT
Source organism: Rhagoletis zephyria (assembly GCF_001687245.7). Lineage (NCBI taxonomy): Eukaryota > Metazoa > Arthropoda > Insecta > Diptera > Tephritidae > Rhagoletis > Rhagoletis zephyria. Next base: position 10,786 of record NW_016161673.1, read on the forward strand.
TTGTCGCATGTTGTAATGCTACTAAAATTATTTTTAAAATTATCTACTTTGGTCTTCTTTAAAGTTATCATCACAATACCATGGAAGAAGGACGTGATTGACAAAAGGTACAAAATCTTGGCCAGAATGCGGCATCGAACTCAGGTCCTACAGAGTTGCAGCACGTATCTCCAACCGTTAAGCTACAGCGGTCTGCTATTAATGACGAAGATTAAATTGAGTTGATGGATATTATTTATACTTATAGTTCAAAATCACCAGTAATGGAATACAACTTTGGTAAGGTAGAATTTTATCCTGTTTCCGAATATCATAATGGTTTCACTATGTCGGACCTAGTATCTGAGAAAACGGTGAAATTATGAAAAAATCCATAGTTGCGCCACATAACTTCACATATATGCGTCGAAATGTTGTTTTACATCTGTGAAGGATTTATAAAGGAGACCCCAAAAAAGTTTTTTGCCTTCATATTCATAAATCACACAAGTCAATATAGAAAAACACGCAGATATTAAAAAAAAAATCAAAGTTTCAGTTTCGACCGCCTTGAAATCAGAAAAAGTGTTCGGACAAAAAAGGTAAGTCACTTTATGCTACAGAGAATTATTTTACAAGAACTTTAGGCCTACTAACGTAGCTATCGGTACAGATTTTCGATTTATGTATATGAAAAGCGCTCGGGTATAAAATTACTTGAATAAATATTTTTATGGAGAAAATGGTATAAATTATTATTATTATTATGTATATAATTTACTCATTACTTTAGTAAATCACTGGCCTTTCAGAAGATCACTTCAGTAATATAGAGCGGGTAAAATCTATATGACTCAGTAATTCGTCCACAGTACATACTTATTTTTAAAGTGACATGGGTCAATGTAAACCCTTAAATTTATCTATTTAAAAACAAAGTGACTTATGCCACTTTCAAAATAAATGGATCATTTATCTGCCGCCGCTTGCAAGAAAAATAGTACTTCTTATCCAAAAAAGTTCTGGGAACACTGACGACGAGAGTTATAGATAGAGAGGTCTATTATAGGTCTGTTGTGTCCATAGAGTTTCTCAAATAGGTTTTCATTAATTTTAGTTTTGAAAATTATCATTCAGCACTAAAATGATCGTTACAGACCATCATCGCTCTCGAGGTGACCGCATTAACATGAGTCCTTCACAGAAGCTTGGGGTCCAGGAATAAGTCCCAGATACTTCACCTCTGTGGCGATATTGATCGCGACCACACCTAAGGTCAAGCTCTTCATCCTCTGAGGATCTAGTTTCTTTTTGGTAAAGGGGACTATAGTTGTCTTACACACCACCTTTTTGCAAGATTGATTCCTCATTGGATGATGTCGCAAAGAGAATTGTGAAGTTCCCTCTTGCCATCCGTGTACCCTTGGCATCAGACGCCCTCAATTAGAAGGTGGCAGTCCTTGATCACTGTTCACGGGCAGAAAAGGTAACGCAGAAGCTACAGGGGCTTCCAGCTAAGCTCTGGCACTCACGACATGGTGCCTGCCCTAGCGAGGGAATGATAGTTATAGGAAACTGGGAAGGGGAATCGAGTTTCCGCAACCACTCAGTTAAACTTAAGGAAGGGTTTGAAACACTTAAGTACCAGATAGTTTCAAATTGAGAAAAGTAGCCGACAACGATTTTTTTTTGGACGAAACGCAAAGGAACGCAAATACTGATAAGAATACACAACTAAGTGCGCTAACCTAAGAAATGGGCTTGGAGAGACTTCTGTGACAACTTAAAAATTAGGAATGCTGAAGGTCGATATAGGTACTTTTATCTAAAAATCCAAGTTTGCCAAATTTGAAACGTAGGATTAGGTGCCCAAGTCGTTAGACGAAACAAAATACGATTTCATAAGTATGTAAGAGTTTTAGTTGCGAAATGCCAATGCTATTATATGTACACACATTTGTTTAAAAACGAGGGTTTGAACAAAAGATACAAATATTTTCAAACTCAAAGCATTTCAGTGCAGCTCCAAATTTGTAGTTGTAACCACTTTATTTCGGGATATCTTTCCTTTAATCCAGCGAAAAAAATTCCACAGAAATTACGCTTAATCCAGCACCAAATCGTTCAATTATGGTGAGTTTTCCTCGACATACTTTTAATAAGAAACAATTTTGCCAAAGAAGAAAATGCCAGACACAAAAATGCACCGAATGTCGAATAATCAATTTAAATCTTTCGACAATTTGCACAAAAATGTTGCTATTTTGCCAAGCGGCGACATTTATTACAAAGCCAAAGTGGGCACAAGAGCCGGAGCAGAGGGAATGGGTTTTATCAAAAGCATAATTATTTCCAAGAAATACATAAACGTACAAAATGTAAGCAGTAATCGTATGACCAAATTACCAAACCAGAATCATACAAAAAAAAACAACAATAAAAAAAACCAAGCGAACGGAAAAAATCGTCCCCAGCCCAAAATGTTGACTGGCCGCATAAGAAGGCCACATATCAGCACAGAAAAACGCACATCGCCACCGTCCGACGAAGGGTCGTTTGCCTGTCGTCCTTATGTCTACACGCTGATGCTAATCCATCACTTCTCAGTGCCCTGGGCCACAGCTCATTGACCGGTGACAGTCGTCACAACCAAAATGTCACAAAATGATGGTCATGATGAGCCCAAAAAACACATCGTACTGCACGAAGGGTTGCGGCGAGTGGAAGCAAAGAATTTATGTATATGCCAGCGCGCAATGCGAATGTGATGAAGCAGAAGGCAAAAAGCAATCGGGCGGGTGATTGGGGGAGTGGATAAGCGAGTGGGCATACACTTACGTTTTGAAAAAATGCTAAACACTTTTTAAAAAAGAAAAATCAAAATAAAAAATTCCAAAAAAAAAGGATTTAATCTCCATTGTCNCCAGCAATCGGGCGGGTGATTGGGGGAGTGGATAAGCGAGTGGGCATACACTTACGTTTTGAAAAAATGCTAAATACTTTTCAAAAAAGAAAAAATCAAAATAAAAAATTCCAAAAAAAAAGGATTTAATCTCCATTGTCGGATGGCGAACAAATAACGGTCACCCCAATCAGGCAGCGCATGAGCGTCGTGGTCGTCGTCGTCGCACAGTCTGCCATAGCCGTACCATTGGTTACATATTTGTACAAAACGATCGATGATCGTCGCGCGGTGATCTGTGATGTGAGTTATGCGCAGCATCAATTTAAATTGCATGCGCGCAGCCCCAAAATACAAATCCATAGAATGCCAAGCGACAAACAACAGCAGCAATGCGCGATAAAAACGGTGACTACAACAATCCTATTGTTCTTAGCGAAACAGCGAGAAAGCACCCTAATTGATGCAATGCGGCTATAAATTTTAAACGCTCTGTACGCCGCCAACGTCCCTCAATGCGCTGAGGCGCTTTAAGCCATCCTCCTATCCTGGCTGGTTAGTAAGAGCCTTATCGCTTAACCTTTGCAGTTGATTTTGTTGTTCATTGCTTAACTTTTTTTGTGCCGCTACTTGTGTCGCATTTTGTTGCATTGTTTCGGGCTGAATTATGCGGCTTAAGTTGACGTTTGTAGTGTGATTTGTACAAGCGTGTACAACAGCCAACACAACATGTACAACGGCCAACAACATGTACAACAACTATGTACATATGGATGAGGTGTGAATGCGGTGTGGGGATCATCATTTTAGTTTTTGCACTGCACACGAGTGCGACTCCTATATGTATGTATATGTATGTACATCACATGTCACCGTAATGTGGCGCGCTCACAACCGGGAGATGCATTGCAGCTGCAGGCTTAGCCGTGAACACTTCTCGAACTGTGTCTTTAGACGCCTTAAATGTCGTAATAATTCGTTTTGCACACAATAAAGTCGCGTATTTAATGTAACTACATGATCGACAGTTTGCGATTTACCAGCAAAATCAAAAATACATAAATGTTTTGTAGTAGCAGTCAGAGAGACATCCCGACATACATACATACATACATACATACATATTTAATGAAAAAGGGTAAGTATAAATTGAAGTTGTATACAAGGACCGAACTTGGTGACCTCCTGCTGGAATACAACTTGTTGGGGAAAATTTTATCTACTCGTGCATTTTATTCCTCGGTGATCGACCTTAGACGATTCAATGACGAGCTAAGTATGTACAGCAAAAGGTTGACTGAGCTTTGCCCAGAGTGCACATATATTACTTTTTAAAGTTTTCTAGATTTGGAAAGCTTTAAAAAAATATTTTGGAGAACTAAATTGGACTTCGATTTTTATTAAGTAAATTTCTTACTACAAAATTTAGGTGGCAACCCTACTCCGAAATACGCTGGAATGAATGGTACATCTCTTAAGCGTATATGTACTGTGTATACATACATAAAAAATGCTGATTAAAACTAACAAAATAAAAATTTGTATTGCATAGAAGCGTGGCAACCCTAATGGAAAATATTTTCCGACCAAAGTTCTCAACAATACCTTTCATTTGATATCCATATTGCGATGTTTTAGATAAATTGTGTAAAATTACATTATTATCCTAAGGGATAACATTTTGTATACAGGGAAAGCCTTGTTTAAGGACCTTCTTTTGATAACCATATATAGTATTATTTTACATTTTTTTCATAACAAAAATTAAAAAAGTATACGATCCAAAATAGGTGGCAACCCTATTAAAAATATTCATAATAATAATAATACTTCCATTTTTGAATCCGGACTTTATTGGACTTTGGCCGAAATCGGTTAAGCGGTTTCAGTGCCATCCAAGAGGAACAAGATGATAAATCAAAAAACTATATGTATTTGGTTATTGGAGTTCCTTTTATTGCGAAACTGTAGTGAATATAAATTTTCCATTCCTGTGCTCGAACCGAAAAACTCTTCGCGTAAAAATGCATACAACAGTCGTGAACGTACTTCTCGTGTCGTAGTTAGGTATACGAGAGTCTAAAGCAGTTCGGAAATGTCGTGCAACGCTGGCCTTACCGAGTCACCTCAAAACCTCTCTCTGCTGGGTTCATGGACATAGCAATATAGAAGCGAACGAAATAGCCGATGATATGGCTAGCCACGGCTCGGAAATGAAAACAAGCTAAGCGGACAACTCCCTAATGCCATCGATTTCTTTTTTGCTAAGGGGGATTGAAGAATAGACCACAGCAGTAACCAGTGACCTTTGGATCAATCGGGGCGACTGTGAGGTCTCATTAAGAGTCGTACTGAGGAACTATTGAAACTAAACAAATCTGCAATTAGGGCTCTTACCGGTGTCATTACAGGGCACTGTGCTATAGCACAAATGCTACATCGATGGCGTGCACCAACAAGTTCCCTCTGCAGAAGCTGTCGGAATGAGGATGAAGAGGAACCGATTCACCACTTCTCATGTCAATGCCCAGCTCTACAGACAAAGCGTATCAAGCATTTGGGATCACGCTTTTTCAATAGCTTGGGGGAGATAACGGAGATGTATAGTAAATGGTTTGACAGACTTTTTACTGGCATTATGGATTAAGCTCGGTTTGAAGGATGTGAAAAGTACGAGTCATTCGTACGCGCCTTCCTAACCAAATAATATTTTCTAGAAAAATTTCGGATATGAAGTTTTGTAGCTCATAGTTTTGTAGCTCATGCAATTTTAGTATAATAAAGTGAAAGCTTCAAGTGGCTGCAAAATAGCGTTGATTCTTTGCGTTTTGTTTTTTGTTTTGTTGTCGGGGCTAGGCATTTTATTTATGTGAAAATTTTGTCAAGCATACTTTGTATGGATGAAAATGCGGTACAAAACAGCATGCCGAAATTTTTCTAAAAGGAGTAAATATGGAATGAAATATGCAGTTAACGAAAACAAAAAAAAATATTTTTTGCTATTTTTTGGCCCGAAATAACAAATTGTTGAATATGAAATTAAAAAAAAATAAAAAAAAATAAAAATTACTGCGAAAAAATCTGTAGACGCAAGCTTTATTGGGCTAGTGTATTTATCTATAATACATTTTTTAAAACAGCTGTTCATTTCGAAATAAATCAAAAATTCTTCTCTTCTGCGATAAAAGAAAATTCGAAAAAATTTTACAATTTTCCCAAGCAGGGTTAAAAATTTATGAAGTTGCTGTTGAATGTTCATATTGTTGTCTCCCTTTTATGTATTTAGGAATAGTTAGCTACTTGATAGCTTTTGGATAAATTTAAATATTGAAACCGTAATAGCAATGCATATTTTAAAATATACTTACAATAATGTTTGTAATTTAAGAAGGTCATATTTTGTTTGTTTAAGAAAATTGAGTAAAAGGCGTTTTTTTCGAAATTTATGTGAATCGATCTTTGGTAGATCGAATTTATTTTTTGACGATTTCTTCCTGCATCGATTATATTTATTTCGATCTGGCATCTCTAATACGCAAGGGTTAAACATCAAGGATAGTCGGATAAATGTATTAATACTCAGAATTTAACTTATATATTAGATGTTATTGTACGTCAGAATACCACGTGTAAATGGTCTTTAGAATTATTTCTAATTTAGTGAAATTCAATGCCGGATAACAGACACTAAAGGATTTTTATAAATTGTCCCAGTTATACAGCATGAAAATTTTGGTTGTGAGGCTTTTTAAAATTTGATATTTTTGAAAAATAATTTAATAATTTTTAAATTTTCACCAAAAAATTTTTTTCAAAAAATTTCTAAAAAAAGTCTTGAATCGATATTTTGTAACTATGGACAACTTTTTGAAAATTTTGCCTTGCCGAGTGGCGAGTATTGGTAGAAATTTAAGTAGCACTTTAGAAAGATGGGCATACTCTCCCTTTAAAGCAGTCCAGACAGCAAGTGGATTGGTATTATCCACACGACTAATGTCGCATCTCAACCGGAGTTCCACCGGCAACATCTTGATCGATGTTTAAAATGTTGCACCATATGGATTGCTCAAATTCGAACCAAAGACTGTCATAAACTTTCTTGCATGATATTATTAAAATAAACAGCTATCTTACCTCATTATTAGCTGGAGATCGTGGAGACAAAGCACTAAATATTATGTATTAATTTGATCTACATTCTTTTAAATTTTGAGGAACTTGTTTTCGTATAGTAATTTTAACTATGCGCTGCTCTTAAATTATTTGACAATGTTGTAGTCCTGTTATTAAAACTCATTTCTCTACAACACCTTTCACATTTCACTTTAGTTTTTTGGCGATTTTTTTAACCACGCCATTGTTAGAAGAAAAGTTCCAATTTAAGAGACGCTAATAAAAGTTCCTATATTTACATATATCTTTCAGATTCCATCTGCCTGGTTCCAACAGTGTAACCAGATGCAATATCCCATCATACGGGTGTTAAAAAAAAAAAATATGCCATGGACTTTAAAAGTACTGGCGATAAGTCATCGATCTTTAAACGAGATAGCTTAGACCTCTCGCGTGAAATATTTTTAAATCTTGTTTAGAGTTTGACAAGGAATGCAACCAGTAAACTGCAAAATGACCATAATTTTCCCGAGATCTGAAAGAGACCATACAACCCAATTAGTATTGTTTCGGAGGTGGTTTCCGTGCAACACTCCCTACCGGACAGAGAGCTAGCAGAGTGTACGCGGACGAATTTTTAATGGACTTTAGCTCTGGAGATGCATTTTTCTTTCGTTCCCTCTTGACGGTAACACCACTGTTTTTCAGATTGATATGGAGCTGCTGCAAAGACAATCAACGCGGGGTAAGCTATTGGCCCTTATTATGAGTTGCATTCGATTTTTGATATTCGCTGGTTATCGAATATCGATGATCAAATGTAAAATTCGTATTATGAACTATGCATCCCAGCCGAGATTTTCGTTGAGAATCGAATTTTCTGTTGAGCAGAATTTGGCATTCGATGCTGCAGATTATTGTGAGAAAATTGGTGAAAATGAAATGTTGTTGTTTACTTTTTATTAATTTCATGCAGGTATGAGGTCGTGAGCACTAACCAGCTGGCTGGTTTCACTTATGGAAGAAAATCCCAATTGCTCAGTTGGGATACCAGGCTCCAGCAAGTCCAAGTTTATTTTCTTAGCAGGCTGTTCAAACATTCGGGAGTGACAACTTCAAGGCCCAAGGTAAATTTAGTTTAAGCGTTTAGTAAAATTTTTAAGCGACATATGTATATGTACATATTTATTTATTTATTTAATGACTTGAGTGCGTGGAACTGCCTTGAACTTGAACACTTTTTCTTTTTCTACACTGACTTGTTTGGGTTTAGTCTTTTGGGTGTGACATGTTCTACCTCACTCAGATAGGGTTCTTCGAATATCTTTTCCTAAGCAGAGCGAATATCAATCAGGTTATTCTCCGAGTATCTAACTGCACGGAATGGGCCAGACTAAAACCGGAATACCGATTCTGTCTTAAAGGGGATACGTCTTCAGAACACATTATTTGCCACTACCCGGTTTGGCTTTTACCTCAACACACGCATACATTTAAAAGCCTTATAATTAATAATTCGCCTACCTGGGTCCATTTAGGATTTATGCGGAAGGCATTTTGGACATAAAATAATATATATGTAATTATATGTAATGCTTTGCTTTAAGCCACACCTATGGATACTTCTCACCAATTCGTAGTCCAAATAACTGTTAAATATTCTTAAAGAAATCACATAAACACTTAGAAGTGCATACATTCACATACTAAGTAATCAAACAACTACACACCTACAATTTGAGTGCATTCATACATACGTACATACAACTACATACAGACGCCAAATGCATAACTTCTGACCGACCAACTCATTCATTGCGATTTCAAATTTATTTAACACCTCCTCCATTGACTGTCCATTTTCATTTATTGACTCAGCATCCATTCACGCCATTCAAGCTAAAACGATACATTTTTTTCGCTGGGTCCATTGCCATTATTGCCACGACCAATCGCCGGAGGCTAAAACAGCAACAATATCGTGGCAAGTTTCTTTGTTTGTATGTACATATGTTTGATTTTCCCCTCTTGCCATCGTTTAAAACTCGAAAGTGTTTCCACTAAATTCGCTTAATAGTGCAATATAATTTAAGCAAGTAATAAAATGAAAACACAATTCGATTTTTTTATGCTTGTAGTTGCTAGCTTATAAAAACGCACTTACATACCTATTTTATGTAGTATTGGTAGATACTTCCCAGCCCAGCCTTTGCATTTGCAAAAAAAAACGCGCAGCAGGCGAACTGTTGAAGGCGCTGCAAGCCAACGACGCTGTGAGAGTCCACTCGGAGTTGCCTCAGCTCAACGTGGCTGTGGCTCGAAAAGGGGGCGCGTACGCCAGGTAATAAGTTTGGTTAACGAGGGTTTAATTTATGATTTGTTATGTTTCCGGTTCATGTCCAATGATGACTGTGAGTATCGAAATTTGCTGGAGAACAAGGCGCGCAAAAGGGGAGCCTGTGGAAGGTGGGCGGCGGCGCATGCAGTTGCTGTGTGTTGCTGCTTACTAAATTGAAAATCGCAGATATTCCGATGCAAAACGACGATTGTGGGTTCCAGCTTTACTAATTTTCTTTAAAAAATATACTTGGAAGAAATACAGAGGGATGGATATCTAATCCTAACCGGTGCCCAATACCAAAACAGAGAGCATTGATTTGTTCATGGATCTAGACCGGGAGCGGGGTTAAGGTAAGTTTTGATGGATAAAACTCTATTTCCATTTTCGAAGTTCCTCACCTTTTAAAGTTAGGCAACTTCTCTGTTTTTTTTTTGTGTCCCATTCCATCAACCGAAAATGTCTGTGCCACTGCTTTAACCATTCTTTGTTTTCACTTACTAATAATCCTTAATCCTTTCACGCTCACTGTGAATTTGTATGCAATTGCCAACCGAATGTCTAACAAACAAACAAGAAATATAATTTGGCCTACGAGAGCGGGCAACAGCAGCAATTCATGCGCAGACAATGACGATGACGAGGCTGAGAAGACAACGCAATGCGTTGAAAATCGATTTGTCTGGTTGCGCCTGCGCAGCCGGATAAGACGAGAAGCACGGCGAGTGAACGTATGCAGAAGCTAACTGGGCACGACGCGTACGGGCTGCGCGGAATAGCGCTTAGTACAGCCGTGTTCCGAGTGTTGCAGCGCCAGAGTGTACTACTGCTGAGCGGGGCTACGCGAGACGTGGTTAGATTTTGCCTGATGGCTATGCCGAATGACGGCAACGACGGGCATTGGCATCAATGGCATGGGCAACGCCAACGAGCATCGCAAGCCACATAAATTATGCAGCTAACAAGCCGAAGTTCAGCAGCAAGGCAAAAGGATAAACGCCACTGCGGCAGGGCGCGGGTGGTGTGCGGGAAGTGGCGGCAGCCTGGCAACCTGGCAGCCAGACAGATAGGCAGGCTGGCAGGCAGGCTGGCTGGGCAGGCTGGGCAGGCGTCATGGAAATGATAACTGAGCGACGCGCTCCGGCACGATTAACTTAATTTTGCGCTTTTTTGCACTTGCTGCAGCTTTTTTGCTACAAACAACTGCCACTGCTTGGACTGTAATCAGCAATAGCAGCAACTGTAGAAATGTTGGCATTGGCAGTAATAATAATCGTAAGCCCGGCGGTACCGGGAATTGGTCAGTGGCTGCCCGCATGGCTGTGGCTGTGGCATGGAGCGCTGCAGCACAAAATGCTGTGGCGAGTGGTGGAAGTTAAAAATCAAATTAGCGAATGTGTTGAAAATTAAAAACAAATTCATGGATAAATTGCATCTGCAACGAGGATTTGCTGCTACATGGCTTTGTGTATCTGACAGATACACAATTATTAAAATGCGCACAGCAATACTTACCTACACTTTTGAGTTTATGTATTTGTATATACTAGTGGCTGCGGGTGTGCACCCTGGTCGTGGCTGTAGCTACATATGTATATGTATTTAGTTGTGGCTCTGGCAGATTGAAAGGTGGGGAGGGGAGTGACATTGGCGGCAGAAGAATTACGGCTGCACTGTTGGCTCTGCCTGGAGGTGTTGCAATTGGATGTGCTTTATTCGCGCGATTTGGCGATTTTTGCGCTTGATTTGTGTATTTCGCGGGAACTGCACGGTTGCATCCACGAATGTGTATGGTAAGTCTGGCGCAGCACCACAAGGAGGTGGAGTCGCCTGTGAGCGGGTAGTGCAAATATGCGGCTTTAAATGGGGATTTTCGACAGAGCTCAGAATTTCGTGTTAATTTGCACTCGAAATTGTGGAATAACTCGCGAGGAGAATGGATACTTTAATTGTGCTACAAACGCACAGACGCAGTAATATCGAAGCGATTTTTAATTAATATCCACAGTATTGGCATTTGATTGAAAATATTTTCTACTCCCAACGGAATTAAGGCTAAAGAGTAGTAGAAATTTCAAAACCCCATTGGTTAGACAAGGAACCGGTAAAAAGATTACCGATGAAGCTATGAAGGCTTTGAGATGAAACGAAATGACGGCGGAGCTTTTATAAACTCCAAGCTTTCGGTGATCTATTTACTTTACTAGCCCTTATGCATAAAAATTGAGCTTAAGCGTCGATTTTCAGTACAAATCCTTGAGCTTGAACTCACTTGAGCGTGAATTATGCGCGAATATTAAGCTTAGCTTAAGCTCATTTTTTATGCATGAGGCCCACTGAGAAGGTGGACGGATTATCAGCTTACAAAGCTCAATGTCGTATGTGAAAACAGAAAAGTAAATCAAAATCAATCAATCAAAGTTGATTACTCAACTTTATGCTCACAACCTTTCACTATTTACCTCACCTGAGGCGGAATCCTAGTTATCGAGGGTGCCTTCAAAAATGTTCTCCCAGAGGCTGTTCTCCAGACTCAACTTGGGTTGAAACGCTCTCTCGCAGGATTTCTGTGCCGCCTTTTTGGCAGTAGGGCTATGTACTCGGAGATACGCAAATCGTGTCACGCCGCAAGATCGTGTCCCCTCCCTACTCCTTCGGAATCTAACGATGAATACTCTGATGTCACTGTTATAGGGTTCAGGTTGCCAGGTCATTTCTTACGCTGATGATCCTGTCCTGACGGCAGTTGATAAGCACCCCCCCAATTTCTATGCGATCTGGTTTAAGGTGGTTTACGCGGTCATTGTTCTTTTTCAACGAAAATTAAAATTGGCAAGGTGGAAAAAATGGGGCTTGAAGCCTCATATTGTGAACTCGATGCTGCATCCCGTTCTGTTTTACGGCGTGAGGTCAACTTGGTCACATGCAGATTGTGTGGGACAGATATTGAGTTCTCAAAAGAGAGTCAATTGGAACTCACATCTCACATCGGTTACCAATAAAGCACCGAGGGCATTTTAAGCTTGTCAAAGACTCCATGGTAAAACTTGGGAAATATCCCCGAAACCAATGTATTAGTCATTCAATACAGTGATAAAACCCATTGGCACCTATGCAGCACTGGTCTGGTGGACAAAAGCCAAGCAAGCAACCACCGGGTGTGTAGTAGGTGGCCATATCGGGGCCATGTGCAAGTCGTTTGGATGTCCTAAAACCATTCATAAACGAACTCAGAGTAAAACCACAGACTCAATGCTACCGAAGCTGACCTTTATAAAGCCCCACAAGCTAATAATAACTCAAAGGGATACCTGTAAAGCAATTATCCCCATGTTCAGAAAGGGAACTCAAGACTGCGGTACCTCTACATAAAATGGGACTCTCCGAGGAAATAGGCTTGTAGTTTGTGTGGGCTTGAGGAGGAAACCTCGCAGAGCAACTATCATCTCCATCCATAATCTGGAACATGACACCCTCCAAAGTGCTTAATTTCATTAATAGACTAAGGTTAAAGTGACTAGATAAAAGTTAGCACAATAGATCTAGCTAGGTCGCAAATAATAATATTAATAATAAAAATAACAGCCTTCTACTATGCATAGAGCGACTACTATCTCGGCATGTAATTGGAGTTCTCAGTGGGCATTGCCTAATGGGAAACCACGCTATTAGGATGGGTATGCAGTCAAACGCCTACTCTCTTAGCTACCGAGATGAGGAGGAAATCGAGAGCGTAGAGCATTACCCATGCCACTGTCCTACATGGGCGAGGGCTCGTCGGCGCTCGGTTTTCCACTATTATTTTGAATTTTTGGCTGAACTGAATTCAGCTGATATCTACGTGCACTTCATAAGGGCTGCAAATTGATTTTACTTCTAAGGTAGGAGAAGGGACGTTAGGAGTTTTTTTTTCATATGATATCACAATGGGCCCACGGTCAGCGACAGCGAAGATAACCTAACCTAACTTATCCTCAAGGCTCCGCCAGATCATTTTATATATGATAGCAAACACACTTTCTGGTATCCTTAAAATGAGTTTACTCAAGGTTCTTGGTAGGACGACAGGAAATGTAAATTCAGTAAAAAACAATTGAGCAAGTTAACTGTAGTTGGCTAGTGTTGAACGATGCTTAACTACAGAGCTTGCGGTCGGCGATCTATAAAGGACCTGAAAGTGTATTCCAGTTTTCAACATTGTTACAGGTTGGTAGGGAGTTGAGCAGACAGATCTGATCAACCGAGCGAAACCTTGAATTGGTCGCGATCTCTGAAGACCCCGTCAAAGCCCTTGCTGGTTAAAAAATATTTCATATTCCATTCAAGGAAACTCCGGCGGGAGTTGTGCTCAACAAAAAAGAAAAATTTTTAATACATATGTATGTATATACTAACAAAGTTTTTGGGCATACATTTGCAAATATGTATATTTATTATAGTTCCTGACGTACATTAGGGCGGGTCAATTTGTATGAGAGCTTTTTTGCCCATTCGCGTATAGTACAGAAGGATTCCACGTCAAATTATTGCTAAAATTTTGGCCAAGAAACTATGGGTCTAAAATCAATTTGGAGTTTGCGCAATTGCGAAAATAAGTTTCTTAGCATTTTGCTTTACTGCCGTAAAAAGTGCTAAATTTTATATAAAAACACGATATAAGGTTTTTTTGATGTGAGAAATCAATTTCTGCATTTATCTCTTTCTTCAAACCCCCACCAGAGGACGCAACAGTGAAAATTTTTAAAATTTTTTCAACATTTTTTTTGCAATTTTTCAATTCTGAATTGATTTTAGACCCATGGTTTCTTCAGCAAAATTGCTTAGAATTACATGTAGAATCCTCCTGTCCATACGCGCATGGTAAACAAAAAAACAATAATAATTGACCCGCCCTAACGTACAGACATACGCATGCATTTAAATATGTACATTTGTAAGTTGTATATTTTCATTTATTTATCTTTCCCCAAGTCCAAGATAACTCACAAAAACGCCTTCTTTGGTTTGGTCTGCAGTTTTATGTTTATTTCTTATTTTTTTCATTAAAAACAATGCTCCCATCGATTGAGAAGTAGCCAACGTGTAATCTTGTTGCCAAGAATCTGCTAAAAACATTGCCACAACGTACGAACAAAACAAAAAACAAAAAACAAAAAAAAAAAAAACATGAAAAGCAGCAGAACTAAATTTTATGAGCGCGTCGTTTAACAAATGAATTTACAACCGTGAAACGCCCAATTGTCTGGCGTTAAAATTCAAATGGCACTGAATTTGGCAAAAACGCCAGCAACTGCAAGGCAAAAACGGACACAGTCGGAGCAAACGTTGGAATGGTAGGTTGGTAAATATGTCTGTCCGGATGCGCCAGGTTGGTTGGAGTGGCGTGTCTTTGCGTGGTCGGCTGAATTAGTATCAACATACACACATTGCCAAAGTTAAAAATGTGTGCGAATGTCAGTGTAAAACACATATATAAATATAAATAAGGTGCCTCGCTTTAAAGCACATTCACACGCACGCACGCATGCACGGAAGCATAAATACTCGTATACAAATATATGTATCCTTTAGAATATTGAAATATTCTGAACGCCACAAAACTGTAATAAAATTTAATGAAAGTGTTGCGTTAAATTAAAGAAAGAAAAAAAATGTTATTAAACTTAATGCAAATGCGATTGGCAATTTCACTAATAGGCCTTTTAAGTAACTGCGTTTAATTTTCAATGCAATTTTATTATTATTTTTAGCTTCATTTTCATGGCATAATTTTTGTTAAAAACATATTCGCACTACATTCAGCTCGTACTTGATTAAAAAAGTTCAGCCCTTCCACTGTTCGCGCACTAACTAAACTGGCTGGCTGGCTTGGTTGGCTTCGTTGGCTGCCTGCGTGCATGCGCAAACGCATAATTACGCGGCACACATAATTTTTTGGCGCTGTTCCTTCGTAAATGTGGTTTAATGATCGTCAATGAGCGCGCGGTGCGCAATCGTAGTTAAGTGGAATGCGCAAAATGCGTGCAAAGTGCAAGTGATATAATGAGCTTGCCACCGTAGGCATGTTTCGCTTGGTTGTACTATAGCGGTAATTTGATACTACGCCAGTGCTTTTTTTATGCTAAATTGACGCATAATGAAGAGGCGAAAGCAAATGCTATTATAATAAAGTGCAACACGGTGTGAGCACTTGAGTGCGAAAAAACTAGAATGATCTCTGAAGATAAATTGATGTACCAGAAATATACATACATACATATCCATATCCGTGTATGTACATATCGCCGTTTAAAGTACAAAACCGCGTATCGTCATTCTAGAAAACCGCGTAACTGACATTTGCTGCCAAAAATTGGATTTGTTCACCGAAACTCTTGGCTCAAGCCTTATCCGTTCGTCCTGAAATATACTGGCTAGATATGCGATTGCTTTATAAAAAAGAGAACCATTTTGAAATAGGAGTGTTTTTACACTCTAGAAAATACTTTATTCAACCTCACATACGCGGTTTTGTATTTTGTTGATTCGTGGTTTTGTACTTTAAACGACGATGCATATGTATATAGTACTGTACTCTATATTCGGCAAAAATTGATACCTATCACAAATTAGGAGAAAAATATGAATAAATAACTGACCTTTCATTGGCTTATGGCAAGACTCGTAGTACGTTATTTGAGCTTGGAAGAAACTTTTCCATGTTCTGTGACTTTCCGTATTTGCAATGAGTTAAATATGAACTTAGCTTCTTTCATTCTAAAACCTTATTCCGATTTTCACTTTAAACATATAACAATAAAAGAAAAATTCCAGAAAAGGAAAAAAAAGTTATGCAAAATTACGGCGAAAAAAATTTTTTTTTCAAGTCGAAAAAATTTAATGTTAAAAAAAAATTAAACTGTTCTAAATAGTTTTTAAATAGTTGTGGAGTTCCTTAAAAGGAAAAAATGATTTTGTCGGTGTAGTTTCGCATATTAGTTATTCTTTTCAGTAATCCTGGAACTATTGAAAAGCTACTCAGAACTGTTTTTTATTTGCCTTTTTGCCGCATGTCGTATGCTGCGTGAATCTAGCATAAAAAATTATTGAAACCATTTTTCCCCCTCAAAATATCTAGAAATTTTTTCCTTTTCAAGAACTTTAAAACTATTAAAATGCTACTCAGAACATCTTTCTTTTTGTCTTTTTTTCACAGAAAAAGATGTTTGTGAATTTATTTGTTATAGAATTTTTGTATAGCCGGAAAATATGCATGTACATTTTTTTTTCTTTCACTCGCACTCCTTGCAATAAATTATTTGTCTCTCTAACGGTTCTTTTCTCTGGGTGAACTATGCTCTCATTTCTAATAAATTGTTGTTTAACTAAAGAACTATCGAGCTTCTGGGCTTGTTGGAAGCAGGTTTTAATAACCTGGGGTCGAAAATAATATCTAGTTATTTTCGAAATTTCAATTCAAAAACTCGGTCGGAAAGAATTTTTCTATTGAACATTTGTATATAGCAATGTGGTGCTTGGTAGATAAGGAATATTGATCCTACTAGATTTTCCTCGCCCCAATTTCCTGAGTGCTACATTAGCTGCAATTTATTACACATACATAAACTATGCGAAAAGCAGGAGATTTAAAAATTTTTAAGCATCTTCAAAATGTTTTCTAGTTAAAACTTTATTCTATGTCTTCTGTGATACTTTCATACTTACACATAGTTTTGAAATGAAGCCATTTTAAAACCATTTCGATTGATACCCATATAGCAATAATTCATTGAAATGATTAAATAGTTTGAAATTTACTTTTCAACCAGTTAATTCCCATAATTCCACTTTAATTTGCAATTGCATATGTTGCTTAGAAATAGAGCCTTTTCAAGACTCTTTCAATAAAAACCTTTATTGTAATAAGTGTCTTAACTTTTAATATAATTTTATTTGAATTTAGTTTTAAAACAGGTGACATCCTTGAAAATTATAAATATTAAAGCTAAACATTTATAAGTTAAATGCGACTTTTAAAACAGGTGGCAACCCTCTTCTAAATATTTTCCTACTAAAACCGTATTAAATACCTTTCGTCTGACATCCGTATTGTGGTACCTATTGCAATTACCTAATTGCCTTAATTCAAGTAGTATTTAATTTATCTAACAGGTGGCTACCTTTCTACGTGTGGTTTTGAACTAAAACCCTTATCACAAACCTTTCGATTGATACATACCCATATTGTAGCAAATTATTTAAATTAATTATATAAATTGTTTGGGATGTGCCACGCCTCCTCGTTTAATCGAGATTAAGTCTATTCTATATTTTAAGTTGTGCTTCGTGGCACCAGTGTCACCAATTTCATGCGGATCGGTTAAGTAGCTAAAGCGCAAAAGCGGATTCATAATATTAGTAAGAATATGATAAACTTTTTTTGACTTTTTTCAAAAAAGTCTGAAGTTAACCGTTATTTTTTGGCCGATATTTTTCAATCCAAAATTAAAGTTAAATTATAACTTGTATGTTCTCGGCCAAAATTAAAAGTTGAAATTGGACTTAATTTTTTTCGGCCAAAAATTCAAGTTCAATTTTAACTTTTACTTTTTAGGTTAATAATTTTATTTAAATAGTAAAGTCTGACATAAATTTTTTCCATCAAATACAAAAGTTAGTGTCTTTTTACATTTAAAATTTTATTTTTTTTCTTGAACAAAAATAGCAGTTTACATATTCATAACAATACAACTTAATTTAATCCAAAAAAATATAGCAATCAAGTTATAACTTTTGACTGAAAAAGTAATAGTAAAATTTTAACTTTTAACATAATTTTAAAATTTTAGCTTTTAAAATAAAAATAAAATATTAACTTTTATTCTTCACGAAAAAGGAAAAGTAAAATTTGAATTTTTCTTTTTGAACGAAAAAATAAAAGTCAAAATTTAAATATTATTTCTTACTGAAAACATACATATATTATTTGCTGACCCCTCGACGAGGGCGACAGATACAAAAAAAAAATTAACTCTTATTTTTTGATGTTAGTCGAAAACTGGGCTCGTCGCAGGTTCTGCGGAATGGTAGAGCGCACTTTTAGACTCTAATTAAAATCACAAATAACGATTTTTCAATAATATACAGGTAAAAATCTTCATATTTAAGGGCTATTTACGGTCTCTGGGCTACTATTAAATTAATTTTTTATTTTTAAATTTTTTGTTCAAAATTGCATATTCTCCAAATTACTTTTTACGCATCACTTTGATATGATTAATTTACGGAAAATTGCTCTTTCATGATTTATGAATTTATTACCTCAATTATCAATTTCTGTCGTAAGCGCTACATACATATAAACAACATAAATTTTATTACACAAAATGAGCCGTTAATGACCTAAATTCCACTAAATTAATGTCACCATCAACAAGGTGAAAATGTTGTTCTTCGGCCATGTAATAATTTTGCAAACAATTACAAGCTGCTGAAATTTATAATTCCTATAACTACTTGTTTACTTTCACACTTGATACCAATTGCTTGTTGTTGTTGTCCAACAAAGTTGCCAAGTGGTTTAAGAACGGCGCTGCAGCCCAAGCAGCACATGAAAACATGTCCATGTTGGTAATCATAAAATTTCACCAACAACTCCACTTAAATTGCATTGCATCT
Organism: Rhagoletis zephyria; assembly: GCF_001687245.7. Taxonomy (NCBI): domain Eukaryota; kingdom Metazoa; phylum Arthropoda; class Insecta; order Diptera; family Tephritidae; genus Rhagoletis; species Rhagoletis zephyria. Next base: position 29,775 of record NW_016161673.1, read on the forward strand.
GCACGGCTGCTACTCGCTGGACCTGTCATTAAGGGCCGTTTTCTGAAGTAACCTTTAACTTTAATGCTCACTTTATATTTAAAGGTTGGATTAAAAATAAAGCTATGTCTACAGTTAAGCGTTTTTAGTATTGGTTTTTGACGTATGTATGTTTCTTTGTTGTAAAACAATAAAAAATCGATAATAAAATGATTTACTTTAGACACAATCAGACATTTTAATGCAACCTTTAAATATAAAGTGAGCTTTAAAGTTACAGGTTACTTGAGAAAACGGCCCTAAGTGTATTAAGTGGCAAGCGAGCAACGGCGACCATTTCTTTCGTCGATTCCCTTCTCTCTCGCCGAAGCTTGTCGCATTTGGGCTGATCTGCTGCGTGTCTGGCCGGCCGCAAGTGAATGCAATGGCTGCCGGTTTGGCTTGCTAGAGCTGGCTGGCTGGTACGGCAATTTTGCACCCAACGCCCGCCGTAGTTGATTATATTATATTGTTCGCGCATGTTCCGCCATTATGGAGTTATTATGATCAATAAGAGCAAGTTAAATGCTGCAATTAAGTCAAGTCGTTTTTTGTTGCGGCAACTAGAGTACATACAGCACCGATAGCGACGCACGATCGCGTCTAAAGACCCACATAAATGCGTAGAAGTGCTGTAAGAGATCAGGCGATGCAGAGAGAGTTTGCGTATCCGCGAGGCTTTTGGCAGTTTTGCGTAATTGTGCTTAATTTTTGCAGCGCGATCATTTAGTGTTACGAGCAAGCAATTGATTATAATGGGTCGCGATCATACTTCAACAACAACATGCGAAGTGCACGCATCAACCATCAATGATGATGATCGCAGCGAGCGATGACAGCGTCGTTGTGGCAGCGATTGACGGACAGAGCGATTGACGAGATGCTAAATTCTCGGATATCTCTTACTCTGTTGCTGGCTTCCAATGCTCGTGTATTGCTAATGTCATGTTCATCGTAGCTGCAGTCACTGCTTCTGTTGCTGTTGATCTTAAATTTTATGCACGATCAGTGTTTGCAATCTAATGTTACCAGTCTGCGATATGGCAACACGCATACATGCATATGCAAGTTATTGAAAAGCTTTCTGCACAAATTGTCGATATGCTGATTGAAGCCCGTTTTCGTTGAAAGGAACTATTAAGGGCCAATTTCAAAGTGCGTAGTTAACTCAGAATCGGCAGTTAACTACAGATTTTTGTACTGAAAATATCTAGTTAACTGCCGTTTCTGAGTGAACTACGCACCGTGAAATTGGCCCTAAGCAAATCAGCAACGACAGCAACAGCTTCGATGCTATCTCAAGCCAGCGCTCACATCTGCCTCTACGATCAGTGCTGTGCTGGTGTACGAGTATGATCGTGTTCTGTGATTAGTAGTCGAGAGTTGACTGCTTGACGGAATGCGTTGTTGTCGTTGTTGTCCTCGTGTTCGCTCTAGGTAGTAATTTGGGTAGATTAAATGCAGAAAATCGCCTCCATGTTTGACGCATAAACGATCATATCGCCAATTGGCAGTTATTTGCGGACTACTTGAGAAGCTACAAACAGCTCATTTTGCGTATGCAGCTATGAGCTGAAATGAGTAGATGGAATACACTGCTCGTATATGTTTTGTAGGCATCATTTAGGCCTTTTGTATTTTTATATCCTTGGTGGTAAAATTGTTCGCGATATAATTAATAATCGCTTAAATAACGATTGATTATTGTTATTAATACCCATGGAAAGCAGCGGTATATTTTATAAATTGATTCACAAATTAAAGGTGATGGGTTGACATTTAGTTAAGTGGTTGATTATATATACATATGTTTGCGTATAAGTTCGTGAGCATTTTAACAATAATTGCGCATACATAGTAAATCGGCTATAAGGAAAAGAAGGTAAGGACTACATACATGTATGTGCCAAGTATTTGTAACAAATTTATGTAGTTCACCTAAAGCTAGGCAAAGTGAATGCTGAAATAGTTTCTTTCGCACCCTCTCTAAACTAGGATTAGAACAAGGACGTGGACTTGCATTACTAATCACAGTTGTGGTGCCATCCACACCCACCAATGCTATGAAAACACTTCTAAACTTTCTGCCCGTAGACCATTTTGGGAAGCTACAGGCAGGCTGCAATGCAGTAAGAATAAATGCACTGTTAAAATGGAAAGACATTAGATTCGGTTACAGCCACATTCTAACCCCTAGCTTTAGGTGCCCAGACTACACAACACCACCGATGGAGCTCGAGAATAAGTTCTGCACTCGTATCCCTTCGAGGAAGAACTGGGAGGACGACTCGGTCTGGGGCCTCCAAGTTAACTCCACAGCCATCTACAAGGATGGCTCCAAACTAAATCTAAGAGTAGGGAGTGGGGTACACTCGAAGGATCTCTCACTAGATCTTTGCTTTAGGTTACCAGACCTACTGCAGTGTCTTCCAAGCAGAACTTGCGGGTATAAAAGAGACTTCACTCTGACTTAGCGAATCGTCTCTTAACCCAGCAGCTATCAAGTCACTGGAATGCTACAAGACCTCGTCTATAAATGTGATAGAATGTTGGAAGGCCCTTAGCGATCTAGCTTAAAAATATACTGCTCACATCGAAGGAAGAAGAAAGAGAACCACTCTGTCTGATGCCAACTTCTCTCATGCAGCGGGCATACCCCTATCTACCTGCAGGACATGGCACAGGAAGAAGGCAAACAAAGGATGGTCGGAAGAACCCACGTGTGGGACTTGACTTGACAAATCTTTCCCAGCTTTGACAAAAAAGATTCGTTGCGCTCATTCGGCTGGTGACCGGTGTAATTAAAGGCCACCCACTGCTTAATGGGAAGGCATGCTAGCAGAATGGATTTGCCGACTAATGACTTCTGCCGTGGTTGCCGCGACGAGGACGAAATCGAGAGCGTGGATCACTTCGTCTGTTACTGCCCCGCACTCATGTGGGCGAGAAGACGCACATTTCACCACCACCGTTTTGTCTATTTCGCCGATCTAAGTGAAACAGACATTTACGAGTTCTCGCGTTTTCTGAACCTAACCAACTGGTGCCACATCTAGGTGAACGGACCGGTTCGAATTCGAGCTCTTAACTGGTATCACAACGGACCCATTGGGTTTGAGCCAGTTTGCTTAAAAAGGGCAAAGCCTTCGGAGCCGATGGTATTACAGCTAAGATATCAAAACCGGTGGCGAAGAGCTTGTGGCATGCATATACCAGCTGTTAAGTATCTGACGAACACTTGCCCGAACCTTGAAACTTTTTTCGATTTCAAAACTGTTTTTTTTAGGATCATGTGTTAATTTAGGATCCTCCTAGGATATGTAGCGTGACGTTCCAATATACTAGAGATTTATATTCAATCCCGAGCCCGCCCATGCCAATGTTTCTCAATTTATTTTTTAACGGTTTCTATGGGTCCAGTTATCAACCAATTATCAAAATTCATATGGCTCTCAATTGAATTTTAAATAATATAAATGATAATGAATGATCTCACATTGCCAGTTATTCCTTTTTGCTGTGTTGTTCGCTTCGACTCAAGTTCAAATTTCATTAAACTAGTTCTCGAAAGTTACGGGTTTTATAGGTGGTGTCGGGAAAGGCTTTATGCACATGTTGAACGCATGGACTCCAAAGGACCCTTTGATTCGGCCCTAAAACGGAAACAATGAAAAAAAGAGTGCTCACGAATACAATGGACGAACCAAAGTGCAAAACGGATATGTGCTCTAAAATCGAATAACAACAAAAATCAGTAGTATCTACAGTACAGTATTTGTATGCATCTATTTTCGAGTATATCGAAATAAATGTCCCAAATAATGATAATAATATCCTTGAAATTAACAGCTTTTGTGTGAAATATTCTTTCTATTGTTGAATGTCAATGAAACCCCGCTGTTGAAGGAGAGACTCATGCTCGAGTGAGTATTTTAAATCTCATTTAGGTATTATTAACTTATGTACAGGCTATTGTCGTGCGAATTGCGACAAAACACCCCAAACATGTATGAATGAGCATGCGCAAATATCTATTGAGTTACATATATATGTATGCGAATGGTCTTTTGAAAGCATCAGCAGCAGCAACAGCTGTGTGGAATGAGCGGTCTGCTCTACTTCATTATTTTGGATGTTAATAAACTGGCATTATTTTAACTTCTGACACCCGTTGTTGATTGTTAACTGCTCTAATCCATTTCAATGTTTCAATGATGTTTGCTTTGTTCGTTTGAAGGGATTGCAAATTGATGAAGTGACTTCAAATGTCAGCAAAGCAATTATTAGCATAAACGATTGTAGAACATCTTTAGTTTTTTTGATAAAGTTGTGTGTTTTCAATTAGTTACTAAATGGACCCATTGAAATTTTGTATTATAAGTACAGAGTAATGGGATTCAAATTTATATCATAAATACATATTTACTTTAAATTATTTTTTCAATGGAAAACAGAAAATTTTCTCACTACTGCAGTTAAAAAAATTTAAGTATCTAATTACCAATTTTAATAAACTTTAATGAAAACTTTTCTAAGAAAGATGTTGAAAGTTCCATACTCTCACTCAAATATACAGTTGTCCACTGTGATTTCTATCTATGATTGATTGTCAACACGAGAAGCATTGCTGAACTAACTGCTATCAAAAATGAGATGCCTCTGCTAGATTCCCTCGTTTATAGGTTCCTTTGGTTGAATAGAGCCTCGGTTATTAATATTTCAAAGAAGAAGCTGTCTCGTTTCTCTCCATATTTCTATATCCGTGAACCCAGGAAAAGGATGACGTTGAGATGGCTTAATGAGGCCAACGCGGCATCACAGACAATAAGGCTGACTGATATGTAGTTCTCAGATAAGAGACCATTGCCGGTTCCCTGCTCCGCGGTACCTGAACACACGTGTAGATGAATATACCATCATCTGTGTCTGGAAGTTTTTCCTTTCATTTCACGCTGGGTAATATGACCTATTTTTGTGGCAAAAATGTAACCAAACAAATATGTAGATTATTTAAAACAACATATTTTTTTTATTCATTGGCATATGATTTCTGACATTTTTACAAAAAAAAAAAAAATTTTAACCCATGACAGCCGACAGGTCCAAAGGGATCATTTTTTAATTTGGGTCTTTTGTGAAAAAGATTAACAGGACATTAATGGCAAATGTTTTCCAACTCACCACTGCCTTTCGAAAGACAAAACTCAATTCTGGCAACTATCTTGAAAGATGTTTGCTGCCTTCGGAAAGCCTAATGGAAAGATCTGATAACGTGGAAGTCTGGGCGTTATGCTGTTCGCTTTTTAGCAATAAGTTTTTAAAAATTAATTTAAAAAAAATATATATATATATATTTATAATCAATAAATAAAACAATATTAAATTAGAAAAAGAACAAAATCTAAAAAAAGGATTTAATTAGATTAAAAATATTTTCATTAAAACAAACACAAAAAAAAACAATAAAAAAAAATAAATAAGATTCCAAAAATTAAATGAAATAATATTTTTCTTTTTAAAACAATAAAATTTAAAAATAAAAAGCAAATGAAATTAACAAAATAATAAAAATTTAAATTAAAATAAAAGAAAAAATAAATAACATTACATTATAAAAAGTAAATGAAAATAAAAAAAAACATGTTTTTAGTTTTTACATAATAACGTTTGAAAATTAAAAGAAAATTTAACTAAAAATAATAAAAAAAATTAAACAAGTTTCTAAAAGTTAATTGAAATTAAAAAACAATTATATATATGTAGATAAAACAAAATAAAATTGTGCTGCGCCAGGACTCGAACTGGGATCTCTCGATTGGAAAACCTGCGCTTTGCCCAGGTGCAAGTTTTTTCTCTCAAAATAGCTTTTCGTCACGAGTGGTGAATGAGAGAGCTTTTTTCTGAAAATTTTCTGCGAGGACTCTTTTAATGTAAATTTTATTAGAAATGTTATCATATAGCTATTAAAAATTTATAATATTAAATATCATTAATTTTTTTTTGTTTTAACCGACTTTAAAAAAAGGAGGAGGTTATCAATTCATCAGAAATTTTTTTTTTATTCGTTTTCTTTTGGAAAAATATTCTTTCCACATTTGCTGTGGCGAGTGGAGTGCAAAGCACAACTAAAACCATTTTTCTTGACCACCTGGTAAACAGATGTGGTTCGTTTTTTTCTTTTAACAAAAAACACTGTTGTATGGTTTGAAGTTTTTTTATTAAATACCCATTACAAAAAGTTCATTTTCGTAAGTACAAAATACGACTTTCTGCCGCAAAACTATGCATTCGTCGGAAAGCGTATTGATTTTAAGTGCCCAAAACAGGTTCAGTTCCAAAATGGCTGCCGAATCTTGAAAAACCGCCTACAATCACATTTGTTGGAGTGAATCCTCTAAGATCTATTATTTGTTCCCCTAGAAGTTTTGTAAATAATACTACTTGTTTGATGCTTTTGGGCGATTTGGGCCGCGAACCCCAGCGCCACGCTGATTACGGAAGAAAGCCCTAAACACTGGGAAGTATTTCATAATGCGGTTTCAATACACACGATTAATGGCGACAATTAAATTTTTATTTATCGCCCCAACACAAATGTAATGCCGCCCCCCCCTTCATGTCTTTAAAAGCAACAGCTGGCATTTGCAATGCGCATGTCAACGCAGCTGACCTCTCGATGTGGGTGTAAGCGTAAATGACCGGTTTGCCAGTTGACATTGCGCACAATTACATGACCATTTGTGCTGGTCGCTGGAATTAAATGGTTACGCATGCGCACAGCTATAAAATCGCATGCCAATGTTTGCGCATGAATAGCGCAACTAATTTTGTAAAGAGCAGCCGCCGCCGCCGCCGCCAAAATGTGAAGTTGCAGAGAATAAAATACTTTAACGACTGCACTTAAGAGCATAATAGAAATGACATTGTGACAAACAATTGCGTATGTATGTATGTGGCGAATGGCAGTGCAGGACATGGAACGGCACATGGTCAACAGCTTGAGAAAAGAAGGTATGTACATACATATGTATGATATGTATGTAGTAAAAAGCCACAGGACAATGGCGCACACGAGACTAAAGGCGCTCAGAAGAAGGTGCCAACTGGTAGATACAAACGTTTACATGAAGGTATGTGTGTTTATGCATACGTATGCGGTGTCCTTCTCAAACTGCACAAGGAGCTATAAAAGCAGCAAGTTTATAAGCATATACAAAACGCTTGCTACTTACTTCGTTTTGCTGCATACAAATAAATTTTCTACTTAATTAATGAGCCTGCAATGACGATGACATTTTTTTTGGTAATTTTTTCGTATGTTTTCGTTTTTTTTTTTACTGGCAACTAAAGGTGAGCGAACGGCAGCTGTTTGGTTGGCTGACTTTTGCTTGCTCGCTTGCTTGCTTTGACAAATTTACTAACTCTATAAATTCACGCGCTTGCGGCAATTCCAGCTCCATTCTTTATGACTCAAACGATGAATGCCTTTGTTTATTCGCCTCCATTGCAACTCAATTATCGCCGGCAGAGGGTTGATTGGGATATGCTTCCAATTGTAAATTAATGACTTTTCGGTTGCCTTTGTTTTTTTGGCTATTGTGGCATGCGAATGCGTTGTGTTTTTGTTTGGTTTTGTAGTTTTGTTTATTTCATAGAAATTGGTTTCGCACTTTCAATTGCGATTTAAGCCGAAGAATAGAGCAATAAAAGCCGCAACGAAGCAAACAATGAGAATTTATAAAGCGTAAGAAAAATCATTGCAAACAAATTTTCCCAATGACTGCGTCCTTTGTGTGTGGGTAGCAAAAGCAAAATTGTTATGGCGCTGCGAAAAGGACTAAAATAGAATAAAATGAAAGTGAGGTGTAAAAAAAAAATGTGTTCAGGTGTGACTCGCCTTTTTTATTCGATGGTTTTTCAACCGTTCAACTATTCAAAACTCAAGTGCTGGACAATGAAAGTGAGAATTGTAGGTAATTGAAAAGTCAAAACGGAATCATTGTTAAACGTAATTGGCAAAAAAAGGTGCCAAAACTGAGAGAGACAATATAGAAATTAGACAATGGGATGCAAAAGGTGCGATAAACATGTCTTTATTCTGCTGAATTTTGAAGTTTTCAATAGTTTTGTGTGTAAATAAAAAATATGTTTATTAATAAATTCTTACATTTAAACACAAGTATTGCATTCGATATCCACTTATTACCACTTCTTTCAGAAAGGTGCATCCAATGCGGTCTGAAATCAATGACGTTAAAAAAAGTTATCAACAACTTTAGAGGCCGTTTTTTTTTTAATTTTGGTAGGAGAAATTTGCGTTACGTTTACAATTAAGTTCTTGTGCTAAGGCTGCCCAGAGGATTACATAGTTTGAAGGAAATTTCATGACCATTTTGAAAAAAAAAACTAAAAAATATAGGTTAATAGGACCTTTTTATAACAAAATGGCCGCCAAAGTAAACCAGTTCTTGAAATTTTGATTTTATAATGCCCACATTTCCCTAAAAACTAAAAAACCCCCCAAAAATATTTTTTTCTAAAAAGCTGATACAATTAGCTAAAAAGGTTCCATAAATACTTTTTCATTAGAGTTTTTCGTTTAGGCGTGTGACTTTTTTCTACAACTACTGCCGATCACTTTCTTAACCCTTTAACTCCCGAGGGTTGCATTTTAAATCCCACCTCGCATACAATTTTTTGTTTGCTTAGACTTACCCTATCACCTCCCAAAAGAAAAGTGCCTATCACTGGGTTACCCTTCATAGACTGAGTGAGTTGTAAACTAGTTCTTAATAGTCTATGTTTTTCTTGGCACGCATGCCAAATTTCAAGTTGACATATCTTAAATTATGGTTTTCACTTTTATCTCACAAGCAAATTTCTTAAAGCTTCTCGTGCAATATATACTTAAGTTGAAAAAAATGCCTTTGGGCAAAAAATGGGACATTTTTTTTTTTTTTTTTTAGTCTGCTCTATGAGTATCTATGTACGCTCATCCTGTATGCTTTGTCATAGCCGAACTACGCCGAACTTGTAAGTTATAGTCTATGAAAAATTCAAGATTTTTGAAATATGTCTTACCTTTTAGCGATTATAAATAATTTGATTAAAATACTTAAATGCAAAATTTTTTATCGAAGTTACTGACCTTTAATACAAAAAAATTTTGGGAAAAAAATTCTTGGGCAAAAAAAAACGGGCATAACTTTAATTAGATCACTCAAAGTTTAGTTATCGATCTAAGCTTGCAAATTCGCTTTTGTATGCTGTTCAATAGCACGCGTTTGATGGCTGTTATCATACCAATGACAGTTCTTTTATTCTCGTTCATGCTTATTTTCGTAACAATTGGGGTCTATTTTTTTTTTTTTTTAATTTTCCAGAAAATTTCACTTTCATTTTATATTTTTTTTTTTTGGTGAAAATACACACTTCCAACATACCCTTCAATTAATTTTTTTCTTAAATCTGATATTTGAATATGGTGCCGTATTAAGGCTATCAAAAATGTGGAAAATGAAGAGTATTGAGTTTAATCTGTCGATTTAATGTTGCTATTATATGCGTTTTCTGAGAAAATGGCTCTTTCTGTAGGTATTATTCATACTGTTAGTAGTGATCTATTTGGAGGGGATAACTCAACAGAGAGGAAACAAAATGCTGTTTACAATTTTATTATTAACTGCTCAGCAGACCAATTAGGAAATCAAGGGTTAAGGTTTTGTTTTGTGCAAGAATGTGGGAATCGAATTATGTATTTTCCACAAATAAATTCATTAAATTTTCATCAATAAAATTGTTGAATTTAGTAAAATAATCTACTTGTTTGGCCATAGCTAATTTTGGCCACGAAAATCGGCAAAATTACCCACAGTGTGACCAAAAAAAAAAAAAAATTCTGTATAATTAAAAAAATAAACATTTTTGTTTTGTGACAAGTACGAATGAATACCGAATTTGCCAGTTTTGGTAACAAATTATCAAAGTGGCAACCGCGTTAATGGCATTTGTAAAGTAACCTTGAATAGAATTAGTGGAAAGAAGCCATGAAATACTACACTCTTCAAGAAATATAAACTAATCAAGCACTAGAAAGTATTGAAATTACGAAGAACTAAGAAGCAGTGTTGTCAGAGGTGAAGAATCATCTTCAAAATGAGGACTTATTTTCAAAGAATTTAGTCAAAATCTTAAACCAAAATTCTGCATGAAAAAATCTTCACTTTGAAGGCTTCTGGCATCACTTGAAAATTTCCACCACAAATGTGGAAAGTGGTTTCACTCAGATTAATTTAACTGGCAACAACATGGAAACCACCACTTTAACCGGTATTCTAAAGTAAAATCAAAAATATCATTTCAACTTTCTCATCCATTTATCGCCAATTTCACATTTCGGGTGTCTACAAATTGCACACCCCTCAAGAATCGCTTGGACCATAGCCCACGCAAAGTGCTGACTTCATTAACCACATGCCTTTTTCTGCAATAAACCCAAAAATTACAGTCAATAAGCAGAAGAAAGTCGCACATACATTAGCATCAACACTAGCAACAAACGGCAGCCATGACCAAATAATCGCTACAAAACTGCAGCAACATGTTGCGCACAGCAGCAGCGGCGCATTCAAATTTGCATCTTTCGCACCCGCAACCATCCACCACCCATCATCGCCTCTTGGCTCGTGTGCAGCATGCGTACAAATAACAGCAACAACCAGCAAAGTGGTAACTTAAAACTGAAGAAGTGCAAAACAAAAATAAATAAATAAATAAATATGTGCATATTATTTTTTGCTCAACGCAGCGAAAAATCGTTACAACTTAATTCACAGCATGAAATGCCATAAAAGTGTCTTAAACTTATGTTAATAATTTCCCATTGAAAAGTGAGCAAAATGTGCACAAAAATTAATGCAACTGAAACAGAGCGAAGAGGAGCAAAAAAAAAACAAGAATAAGAAGCGTGCAAAAACGAAGCAAAACAAATGAAATTCCTTTGGCCGTGTGCTGCAACATTGCAACAACAACACCAACACTGTTGGCAACGACAAATGTGACTAAAGGTGCTAGCAAACAGATTTCATGCTGTGCTGTTTTTTAAGTTTGCGTTGTGATTGCAAGCTGACACCGCATGGCAAATGCGCTGGCGAAAAGATACAGACTTGAGATACTTATGCTCGAAATATACGTATGTATGTATGGTGTAAGCTTCCATACATAATTAAGTATAAGTATCTACATATATGTATACATTTATTTCCAAAAAAACTTTTCTAATGAAAAGTTTCACTGGTTTACACCGAAAATGTTCAATGGATGCCACTATCCAATTCCTATATAGAATTGTTCGCTGATTCGGAAAATCGGCTAAATCGCCATTTTTTGCACAGCATGCCATTATTGGATAGTTCTTCAAGTAGTTAGTTATTATTAAATCTCCATAAAATATCGGGCAGTACTATATTCTTTAAGTTTAGTTACAGAAGCTTCCGCCAACTGTGGATTATACATTTCGTTTTTCAAGTGCTCCACAAATCTTTGTCTATTTAAGTCAACGAAAAATAAAATATAAGCATGAACAACAATTAAAATTCATGCAACTATTTTTCTAAATAAAAAAATTAAAACTAATTGAAAAGTATTATTTGAAATATTTAAAAAAAAAATCATTATTATATGCCTTAAAAAAATAATTGGAATTAATAAAAAATAAATGCAATTATTTTTTAATTAAAGATTCAAAGCTAATGGAAAATAAGAAAAAAAAATTGTGTCATTAGTATTTCCTATTATTTTTAACTATTTCTGCTTTTTTAATTATTGAAACAAAAAATGATTGTTTTCCAGAATTATTGATAGTAATCTTTAAAAAGGCGCAAATAATGCTATTTAGTTATTAAATTGGGCTCTTAAAAAAATTATCTAATTCGCACACGATCTTCAAAGGTGACACGATCCAAAATTACACGTTCGTTAGAAAATCCGAAAAACTATTTCTGCTAATTAATTTGCATTATAATTAATAATCGTTATCTAACAGGTCTGATTATATGAATTTTAATATGAAAAAAAGTAACAAACACATACACATATAAAGTATGTATCCCCATCGTGAAAAAGCAAGCCAAAGTGGAAGTTATCAAATCAAATACCCAGTCTAAGAGCCTTCCCTAATTTCTAGCTTGGCATAAGGCGTTAGGCCGTGTAAAATTTAGCCATAATAAACGATTACAAGCTTAATGTACAGTAAGAAAGGCCTTTACTTTCATTGTTTATGAGGATCTATGAGCTCTAGTTACATATACATATGCACAGCACACTCATAGCGAAAAATGAACAAAAAACATGACTCTTAACCCTTAGGCGCGTGGGTCAAGTCCATTTCAATTGAAAAAAAAAAAAATATCTTGGTGCTTGGTTCACGGTCGCACCCTTTCTAGCTTCCTACTTCCCCGCGGGGTACGTAAGTTATTTACGGTGCGTACACTTGTGTTTCTACTCTCTTGAGTAATGCGGAAATTAACGTAACAGTTTTTAGCGAAGGAAGGTTTGTTATATTTTAGTGGAAGCTAAATTTATGTTTATGTTTTTTTTTGTTTTTTTAAGTTAACGATAATAAAGAACTTTAATATTTTGAATAATACACACTTCTTGAATTTATTTCGTACACTATTTCTTCAACACTGTTTTGAGGCCACACGAGACCCCATGCAGCTAATTATGTGATTTTATTTATGCGCCTAATTAAGGGTTAAGAATATTTGCAGTTTTACACCTGCAGCTTTAAAGCAAATCGCATGCAAAGTGCGAGCCTTATTTGCTTTTGTTGCTGCTCTCACCTACTGCTTTGGTATGCTTGATTGTTGTTGTTGTGTCAGCATGAAAACGCTACGTTTTAAAGAAATTGTGCTTGATCACGTGATCAATTTAATTATTTATAATTTGTTAATATGTATTTTCTTTTCAACGATTTGTGAAAAGAAGTATACAAACACGCAGACAATTGAACAGAGAAAACTACATACTCATGCATTTTATGTCATCCCCGTAGTAAATTCGGTAATCGCCAAGCTGGACTAGTATGAGATGGAATTGTTACTAGTGACCCGGATCACTTCTTTTTATATTCTTCCTCGTCCTTTGAGCATAGAGATAGCCTCTTTGATAAATAATAAATAACAATTTGCATTGGACGTTAAGGGGTATTCCGATTCAAGCCAGGGAAATTGTCTTGAATATTAAATTAGCCATTAAAGTACTTACATATATTTATGTGCATACAGGGACCGAAAATAATCTTATTATCGATGATTTTAACTTTAAAATCACTGCAAAATCGTTATTTCTTGATATATATTTTTACGACCAGTCTTGATCGTTGTTTTATGATTCTTATTTTTTCGATCTGAAATGATCGTTATCTTGTGATTTTAATTTTTCGTTCAAAAATAATCTTTATACTTGGATATTTATTTCTTCGATTATTTTTAATAATTTTTTATGATTTTTAGTTTTTCGATAAAAATAATCGTTATACTTTTATATTTATTTCTTCGATTATTTTTCATCGTTATAAAGTGAACTTTATTTTTTCGATAATTTTCAGATTTAATTTCTAGATCAAGATCTTTATTCTTGGATATTTACTTCTTCGATTATTTTTCATCGTTACTATGTGAATTTTATTTTTGCGATCATTTTCAGATTTAATATTTAAGTCACAAAAGATTTAAATCGGTTATAAAAATTCAGTCTCTATTATAAGGGTTAAAAATGATCGAAAAAATTAAAATCGAAAATAATCGATCGAAAAAATAAAAAAAGCACATAATAACGAGTAAAAATGATCGAAGAAATAAAAATTGCAAAATAACGATTGAATTACGATTTTTTTTTTTTTTTTTATAAAAATCCTAACGGCTCTGTGCCTACGTACAAACTCATGCATTGGTATAACTAAAGTTTGCCTCGCTACTTCCTTGAATTTTTCTGCTGGGCTATTCATATGTATGCATACATCATGCAATTGCCTATATAGGCCGATCACTGCACGCACTCAGCGTGTTGTACGTTTTGTACGGGTCACCCAACTCTTGAGCTTGAAGCTCGATTTTCCTGCGCCTTGGCCCGAGCGCATGCGTGATTTTTATAAGTAAATCTTTCATTTATTTATGTTTCTTTTAATGCCCATGCATATTTGTATTTAGCGCTTTCTTATTGTGTTGTTAGTGCAGTTACATGGCCTGGTGTTTCACTGCGCCGCGCCCCGTAGTTGGTCCATACAAATGAGCTCCAGCTGAGACCAACGTAAAAGTGTTAACTCATTGAAGGTGTTTAGTAATGTCAATGAGATGATTGATACGCTTTTAAGAAGGTTGATTCAAATCTATAATTGGCTCTTATTTGGGACACTCTGCGGTAGTATGTTGTATTTTGCCCAGTTGTAGGTTGCGGTGTGCGACTTTATTGAATTTTTGGTATGTAAATATTTATTTGAATAACAAGTGCAGCTGAGCATTGGTTTTGAATTGAGGGAATTAAAATGGTTTGTGAATCAGTCAGGAATGAAATCAAGTAAAACAAGTTACCCATTTAAGCCTAAGGTCAGATCAGGCATATGCACTGCATTGGCTGAAATTCTGTGTGTAGGCCCAGCATTGGCCAACAAGGAAAAGGTAAGCGATATGGCCATTCAATTGCTATGGATAATTTGCTTTCCAAAACCAAATGTATGAGTTGATGAAAGTTTACTTTGGTTCTTCTACAAAATCTAAATTTTGTAATAGTTCTCTACATGTATTATTAAAGTGCGATATATACTAGTATGTACTTTATTATTTCTGTCTCCACTTGCGCTGCTTAATTTTGGGGAAGATTAAAATTCAATCACAAGACACCCAATAAAAATCACATTTTCACTTTGCACAGGTCAAAGCTGTCTTTCTCAACTTGGAAAAACATTTTATGGTATTCGTTGAAGCCGATCCAGCGGTCAGTGCTCCTGGCTTTATTGTCTTATTTTTTCTCCAGAGGCTTTATATCTCTATACTAATGTATTTACTTTCAACATGTTTTTACAACAACATTGAGTGTTATATATAATCGAAAATTTATTATAGCATCAGATTTGCAATCCCAGATATCAATTGCATGACTCAAATATCACGCTTGTTTCTACCACCCCCGATTGTATAGCTAATTCATATAGGTATGTACATATGTATACTATATACTACTGCATTTGTACGCGAATCAGCTAACAAAATTCCATATTTGTAGCTCACACATTCAGAGCGGATGTGCTTAGTCATGATTAACATCTGCAACACTGCGAACGAAAGCATCTATGGGCCAAAAGTTGCGTCCAACTTAATCAGTGCACAACCATCTAAGGCACCCAGCAGCGCTTACAAGTTCAAGTTCAATGCAAGCGAAGAGGAAATGGCGGAGGAGAATAAGTGCATGGTGTAGATTTTCACGCTTACAAGGATCAAAAATCACACATATGTACATATGTACATATACGCGAAATAATGATGGATGTAATCGCTGAGATGGAAGCAGCAATAATGCAACGATGCACAAAACAATAATAACAATAATCATAAGACATTTATGTATAAAAGTGTAGAGTATTTTTGTATGTGTAGTAAAGTCGCATAAAGGAGTTAGCAATCCTTACAATAGCTGGTGAATGCAACCAGCCAGTCAACCAGCCAACCAACCAACCAACTAACTGACTGCCCAATTGGCGGGCGATAAATAATGCCTACAACTTAACGAGATGTTATCTCACCAGATTAATTCTTTATTACCGCAATCTGTTGTTGATTGCTGGGCCAGAAGAGCNTTTAACAAGCGTAATTTAATATTTCGCTCCTTCTCTTTTACACGCTATTCTCACCGCAGATTTTCACATTTTCGTTTACCGCACTGCGCTGCTTGCCCCGGGGCCATATCGATAATGTTGTAAATAGATAATGGCACTAAAAAGCAAAAAAAAAAAACAAAAACCTTAAGTGGGAATAAGAGAGGGTTGGGAGCATTGCGTTTCTTTGAAGTGAAGTTGGTGGTTGACATGCGAGCGATGTCGATGAGCGTCGTAGCTGTTGTTATTAAACCAAAAACGTATCGCACCCTAGGGAGCACTTAGCGCGATACGCTTTTTCGGAATGTATTGGCATAAAGTGGAAATATATACATTAGGGTGGTCCAAAAGTAAAAAGGATGCTAAACTTTTTTATAGTGAAATTGGTTTGAAGTTTTTCACTCATTTTAGATATATTTGGAAATTAAATTTTTTCGTAAAACTGGAGATGCTTTCTCCATTCGTCAAAACGTCTGGTCGGTTTAAAAGTGTAGAGGTCTATTTGCTCTTGGGTACCAAAAGGCGGCGTATTGTAAATCGTCGAAAAGGTTCTGCCTGGCAATAAACAAAAGAAGATTCCCCCACGGCTGTGACGTACAGCATCAATTGCTTCATCCACCACCCCTCAGCGTAATGCATATGTTAAACATTATAAATTAGGTAGGTCGTAGCGATAAGGTAATTGGGGTGAAATATAGTGTATATTTTATTGGCATATTCCAGTTAGGGGCGGAAAGTGTGTTTGTAGTATGTATTACGGTTTAATGGTATTTCATAGACAAGGGTAAGCTGTTGATTTTATGGTTTATGGTGTGCCATGAAAACGAAATTGACAATAAGGGATTTTTATGAAACTTGAATTATAAGATGCGTACACACATACAGAAAGAATTTGAAGTATCATGAGATTGGAATTTTAATATAATAATTTTAATTGGGCTATTTCATACTTATACTTTAATCGAATTAAAAAATAATAATAATAGTCGAAAAACTAGCCTAAGCATAGTTTACTTACTTATATTACAAGTATTTATAAAAATTTTACAGATTTATTAAGCATGAAGTATATATATATATATATATTTACTAGATATAAATGGATTGCCATAGCGAAAATCCGTAAAATTACATCCAATTCGACTATTCTGCTTGGAAGGCAAACAGTGTATAAAATGAAAGAATACGCCAAAAAAATCCGAATTGGGCAAGCAAACTCAAAGGCAGCAAAGTGCCTAAAGTGCGCACTATCACTCTATAGGTTCGACGTCTGGTCAGCGAAACATCCATAATGATAGAAAGGTAATTTTTGAAAGTGGTCGCTTGTCGGCAGGCGACTTGCTCAATTCGGTGAATACCCCTTATTTTTAACCAATGTTTATGCCTCTTTTCAAAGCTTGGAGACTATTGGAAGGGCCGTTGAAATGCCTATGAAAACAATGAAAAATTTCCTTACAAGTCATTTGGTGGTTTCCACGCCTCTAGCGAGATTTTTGTCTAAGTCGCGCGTTTTTTCTCTACCGTATACACTTAGCTTAGCAGATATAATTTCTGAGGGAAGACGCCAGATCTACCACTTTTGACTATTTTAGATTTGCGCCTATTGAGTGACGGAGTTCGAAAGTTGTCTACCTTTTATCGCTTGGTGAACAGATTGAGTTCTGTGGTTAACCGCTTATCCCGCTTATTTCTGCCCACCCTGTCAGGCCAGTAATTGCGAATTACATTATCTCGCAAACCATTCAGATGAAATTTCCTATGATCACAACGACTAATAAATATGTATGTATGTATATGTAGGGAGTGTGTATACTTTTCAACTCCGTCCTCTTATTTTGTATTTGTTAAGTCAACATCATTAGATGTCCGCCTAATTGATTTATTAGTTTATTGCATGCTTAAACTTTAATTTTATTAGTTAATTAAGTAATCAGAAAAATTTACAACAACATATTCAAAAAAAAAAAAGATTAAATATGTTAATCCGTACCGTAGATAAATCGAATGTTTCTTCACTTTAAGATACAAAGATCAAAAAAACATCAAGCACATGCATGCCCAGCGGCTTTGGTGGGCTTACACTAATATTTAACCGCAATTTTTACATAATTTTCTCTTAGTTTTCTTAATGATGAATGGCTTTCGAAATCGAGATTGAGTCGTTACTTAGTTTTTTTTTTCCTAATTTAACGGTCATACTTAAAGGTACACGAGTAGTTAGCGCTTTCTATAGCTTTTATAGGCGGTTTTCCTGAATTGGAACGCCTCCAAATGGCGTTCAGAGTAGTGATGGATTTCTTATTAAATTACAAAATGACGCAGCTAATGAAATTCCCCTTTAGTTAAATGAAGAAACAATGGCGATAATTAAGTAGTCGATTAAACGAAGTGAATGTGTAGATTTGATGCTTCATTGGCGGTGGTTGGCGGCCTTTGGTTTGGGTAGCTCGTTAACTGACTCGGGGGTGTTTACAAACTTTTTCTCCATTATGGTTGTATTACACATACATACGTAAAAATGTGTGCACATATATATTCATAAGTATAGCAAATACCAAATAAAATTCTACTTATGAAATTTTTACTCACGACCCCACAAGTCAAAATGCACATTTAACTTCACTCAACAACAATAACACATAGAAAACAGCTACAATAATAATGAAAGCATCACTTTAATCTTCTTGATTAAAGACCACTTGAGTGTGGTCGACATGTAGTATATATATGCATATATATATGTATGTTTGGCTGCATCATTAATTGTTGCTTGTTAGCTAAGTGCCTTATCATTTTTAGTGGACATTTTCTCTAATTTCCAGCCGCTTTGCTCGCTCATATAAGCACTCACATACTCGTAGATACAATACACATTCGAATATTTCATAAAATTTGTACTCATTTGTATGGTAATTTAGTTGCTGTCATTTGCTGGTTTGTTGAATTGTCGTACTCTTCAACCGCCTAATTGCTTAAGTGGAATCGCTCACTATCAGTGCCATAAGCATTAAATTGAACTGAACTGAACCCTTTTTCGACAATTCTCGTGGGGCAAACAAATCGTAGAATCAAAGAATATGCATTCTTTATAAGTGGCCATAATATTTCCATTTAAAGCCATATGATAGCTCATTTGAATGTTAAACCGATAATATTTGGAGGGAAAACGGAGGAAGGAGAGCGCACATACAACTATGAATGTATGTATGTATGTATGTAGGTTTGCG
This sequence comes from Rhagoletis zephyria, assembly GCF_001687245.7. Lineage (NCBI taxonomy): Eukaryota > Metazoa > Arthropoda > Insecta > Diptera > Tephritidae > Rhagoletis > Rhagoletis zephyria. The sequence goes on from NW_016161673.1 coordinate 48,891, forward strand.
TGTTACTATAATCTAATTGACTGTCATTTATCTACACCGCAGACATTTCCCAGCTACGCTTGAGAGCGTTTTTTGTCGGAAACGGAAATCAAGCTTAAAGAAAAATTCATTCGAAAGTAATAATAAATAGCAGTTTGATTGGATTATGTTAATGCATATAGCTTTATTGAATATATTTCGAATCAATAAGAAATTCTATGAAAATATTAGAATGTTGAAATGCTCAATACGAAGAAAGATACTCAACGCAATGTGCACTTGCGTTTATACCACACTCAGAGTGCTTTTGTAATGCAAGTTCACATAAGCATACGAGCTTAAGCAGACTTAGAGGGTTTTAATATTCAATCAAACTTAACTATGCATGTAGATTAGGGTCGTTCCATTTTTTTCAACCAAGAATGGAAAAATATTAAAAATAAGAGAACCCTTATTGTACCCGAGCGCACTTGTGCACAAGGGTATTATAACTTTGTTCA
>NW_016161674.1:0-103 GCF_001687245.7 Rhagoletis zephyria
ATGTGATGTCATATCATATGACGTCATGTCAAGTGATTTCGTGTGATGTGATATCATATTAAGTGATGTAATATCATATGATGTCTCTTCATATCATGTTATA
>NW_016161674.1:271-1296 GCF_001687245.7 Rhagoletis zephyria
ACATAAATTACTAAATCGATAACAAAATCAATTATTTAATCGATTATTATACCGATAACAATATCCATTATTGTATCGATAACAATATCAATTTTTATATTGATTATTATATCGATTACAATAGTGGTTATTTGATCAGTATCGATAACAACATCGATTATTTTATCGATAGCAATATCGATTATTATATCGATAAAAATATCGAGTTTTATATCGATAACAATATCGATCTTCATCCTCATCCTTTACTTCATATATATCTTTATTTTTGCATATTCCTCTTCACCTTAAGTGTTTAAATTTACCTCCTTGTTTTTGTTTTTATTCTCAAACCGCTAAACCGCTGAGAGCCATTTCCATTATTCCCCTTGAATTTGACAGTTTACTCCCAACCAACCAACTGCCGCTAAAGAAGTTTCACTTCATAAATTCAAGAAATGTTCTTACCCTTTCAGTTACCCTAACTCTTATGTATCTGTCATTATCTCCATTTTCGTCTTTATCTTCAGTTTTGCCTTCTTTTTTTTGACTTCATCGTTATCATTTATTTCTTCATCTTCACATTTATCTTTACTTCAAAGCTTAATTTCAAATGTGNTAAAAGCTCCTATAAAAAACCATAGTGCATAGGGCGACATCTGTAGTGAATAGGGCGAGGTAGATGACATCTAGATGTCGCCCTAGTAATACGTTTGCTACACCGGAAATAGACGAGACGCCATTCTTTAAATAAAATTAATTGGTGCTCGTTTGTATGTACATACATATGTAAATGCATGTGTGTGCACCTTTCTATTAATATCGTTGAATTATTTTAATATCTATTGCAAAATTTTATTCAGACAGGACTAAAAAGTAGAAAATAAATAATATAAGTATGTTTGTTGTATATTAAACGCTTTTATAAATGGACTAAAAAGTAGAAAATAATATTTCTCAGTCCCATAGAATTTGTTTTGAAAACTTTTGATTTTGAAATTTTAGCAAAAGTCATTATAAACAATCTATGAAATTGAAAATGAAAA